>NW_024080646.1:3183890-3290409 GCF_003009895.1 Hyaena hyaena
AAAAGAAAAAAAAGGGAAGGGAAAAAAAAAAAAAAAAAGAAGAAAAAAAAAAAAAAAAAAAAAAAAAAAAAAAAAAAAAAAAAAAAAAAAAAAAAAAAAAAAAAAAAAAAAAAAAAAAAAAAAAAAAACATATTGACCAGCACCAGACCATTCCCTTTGAAGACATGGCCACACACTCTGTAGGGTGCACACCAAATAATCTGTACCTGAAACTTAGTCCATGATCTTTTTCTTCCTAGAACATCTTATGGCAAAAGATAAATTCTCATAGATGTTCCTGGTTTTTTTTTTAATTTTTTTTTATGTTTTATTTATTTCTAGGAGAGAGAGAGAGAGACAGCGTGAGCAGTGTAGGGTCAGAGAGAGAGGGAGTCACAGACTGAAAGAGGCCCCAGGCTCCAAGCTGGCAGTCAGCACAGAGCCCGACGCGGGGCTCGAACCCACGAACCGCAAGATCATGACCTAAGTGAAAGTCGGATGCTTAACCGACTAAGCCACCCAGGTGCCCCTAGATGTTCCTGTTTTTATTACAGCCTCCTTTTCTCTGTGTTAAAGCAAAGGTAACCCTCTACTTTCACTAAGTAGTGAGTCCTCTGATTTTCTCTAGCTATCTTCCTAGAATAATCACCGGCTCCTGCTCCCCCTCAGAATTTTCCCTTCAGTCCCTGGGCTCTGCTCTGGAAAATGCTAAGTTTTAAAAACTGGGGGTGACTTTACAAACCTCTGGAATTTTATTAAGTGTTCGAATTTCACTTGGAGAGTGAATCTGTTTCAAAAGACTTGTAATTTCATTATTAATGAAACAATTTTTCATTGAGTGCCTACTGCGTGCAAGGTGCCAATAGAGAAGTGCATAAAATAAAAACAAATCACTTCCATATTGGGGGGTGCCTGGGTGGCTCAGTTAGTTAAGCGTCCAACTTTGGCTCAAGTCATGATCTTGCGCTCTGTGAGTTCGAGCCCCACATCTGTCTCTGTGTTGACAGCTCAGAGCCTGGGACCCACTTTGGATTCTGTGTCTCCCTCTTTCTCTGTCCTTGCCCCACTCATGCTCGTCTCTCTCAAAAAAAAAAAATTATTTCCATATCAGCTTACCTTCGTGTGTGTGTGTGTGTGTGTGTGTGTGAGAGAGAGAGAGAGAGAGAGAGAGAGAGGGAGAGAGATAGTGGGGAGGGCATGCAGACTATAAGTAATTAAAGTCTAGTAGGCAAGATCAAAGTATGAAAAACAAAGAACAAAGAAGAATTCAGTTTGTGTAGCATCTTCATAAAAGCCCACAGTTATTTCATGGTAACAAACAGGCATAAATGAATTAGGACTTCTGATCCCAGATCTAGCATAGGTCATCCAAATGAGAAAATTTGAGAAATTTGCTTTTGGTGATGTTTTGGTAATGTTAATTTTCTTAATAGTTATCTTTATATCCCCATTTACCTTGATATGTTTTGGTGTAAACATTTTATAGACTCTTTCTGCTAAGTTCCCACAATCAGTCTGAAACTCAGTATTTGCTTTACAAATATGTAATTGAAGACAAATTGCCCATAGATCACTTTGCCTCCAGGATATTCTTGCATGTATCTGACAGGTCACCTGAATAGTAATTTTCAAGCAGCAATTCAGTGGAGGGCAGCCAGATATTTACTGTGAGGATGATCCCTTCTTGAAGATTAAGATCGAGACCAATGAAAGGGTTAATCAACATGAATGTGTTTAACCACCCACTTTGTCTACTTGAAGACTTAAGTCTTCTCGGTTAAAGGAATCAGCAACTTGAGGCAGCCATCTAAAGAAATTTGGTGCAAATTCCACTGATATCTGTACTATTTCAGAAAATGACATAAAAAAACAAAGTATTCACTGCTGCCCAGAGGAAACACTGAAGTAAAGTTAGTGGTTGGTGGAATTGGTCTTTGGTCTTCACTCATCTCTCTCTCCCTACATGCCCAGGACCCATGGTATGAGTGGGTGTCCGTGGGGTGACTGTAGGGGGGGAAGAGGATGTGTGACTTTGTCCCTTGCCCATCTGTGACTGATGCCCAACGTGCCCATTTATTGAATCTCTGCTATGTAGGCACTAAGAATTCAAGGAATAATAAGAGTACTAATAGCTAATACTCACATGGTACATGGTAGGTGCCGGATTACGTACTTTACAAATGTTGACCCTTTTAATTTTCACTACACCTATGAGGTAGGTGCTATAATTTACTTAAAAATTATTTTTATTTATGTTTTGAGAGAGAGCGAGAGCGCAAGCAGGGGGAGGGGCAGAGAGAGAGAGGGAGAATCCCAAGCAGGCTCTGCGCTGCCAGTAGAGGGCCTGATACAGGGCCTGAACTCAGGCATCGGGAGATCATGACCTGAGCCAAAGTCAAGAGTCAGATGCTTAACTGACTGAGCCACACAGGTGCCCAAAGGTAGGTACTGTTATCTCCATTTTATAGAAGTGGAAACTGAGGCACAGTTAGCTACTAAGTGGATTGCTCAGGCAGTCTGGCTGCAAAGTCCTACTTTGACGGGGCTATATTAACCTTTCAGTTTGGAAGGTAGAAAGACACCACTTCTGCCCTTGGTGCACTAGTACAGTAGGGATAACATGCAATCATTCATTTGTTCCTTCTTTTATTTGATGTTTATTAAGTACCTGCTCTACACTGACAGCTATATTATCTTGCAGCCTGCTATATCCCTTGTCCCTATTGAACTCACAAGTACATCATCCATTATAAAATGTGGCACATGCAAGATGGAGAAATGATGGAGTATTACGGGGGCCCCAACTGGGAAGCCGTTGACAGTCACTGGGAGTAGGGAGAGCTTGCTGAAGAAGGTGATGATTGAGCTTCATTTCTAAGGATAGATCTTACATCTCCCATTTAAAAATATGACTCCTGGGACACTTAATGTTTTAAGCTGATCTGTCATTTTACAGCTGTTTGGATGAATTCTTCTTTCCTGGTGAGGAGGGTAAAGAGGGCAATGGCAAAAAAAGAATATTAATGATTTTCACAGCTGGTGGCAGGGAGAAGGCTCCCACTGGATAGAGGAGGAGAGGCAGAAACTTCTGAGACTCCTCTTGCTTCTCAATTTCTCCTTCCTAACACCTTCTCCAGCCTTTCCTCCATGGGTCTGATGCTGGACACAGGCTCATGTGTCCTGAGAGTGGTTGGAGTTCCAGAGTCACTACTTTCCTTGCTCTTTATTCTTTTAATCTTTTAATGTTCATTTACTTTTGAGAGTGAGAGAGAGCACAAGCAGGGGAGGGGAAGACAGCGGAGGACAGAGGATCCCAAGCAGGCTCCGCCGCTGACAGCCGAAAGTCCATGCAGGGCTCCAACTTACGAACTGTGAGATCATGACCTGAGCTGAAGTCAGATGCTCAACCAACTGAGCCACCTAGGTGCCCCTCCTAAATTCTGCTCTTTATTCTTGGTCAAAATCTCAGTTCCTAATGTAGAAACCCACTCTTTTAAATTTGTGTTTAAAAGTAGTTTGTCCTACAGATACGATCGTCCTTTTGAAATCAGAGATCTTTTTTTTTTCCTTTTTCTGCAAAAAGGCAGAAGTTACTCAAGAAACCACTTGTATTTAATCCCAAACTGCCCGTGGGTTGGGGACTTAGGCTGCCAGGAATACGGTTAGTTTCTGATGAGAGGGACACCGACATAGGGACCCATCTGCCTGCATAATGCATGTGACCTCTCTCTTAGAAGAAAGCATAGGAAAGACAATTTTCTCTCCTGCACAAACAGAGCCTACAGGTGGCTTTATAGAGCTTGTATTTTTTATACATTCTAGAGGGGTCTACAAGAAGGTAGACCTTTACAGCCTAGGAGCATTTGACATAAAGTTAAGTAGTTACTAAGTAGAAAGAAAAAAAAAAAAAGCATCCCATTAGATACTAGAATAAATGATACCCTTATAAATAAAGGGTAAGGGACAGATAGACAGGGTACAGTTTTAGGTGGTGTAGACAGGAGAGCACTTTCTGAGCTGGGACACTGAAGCAGAGCCCTGCCTGAGGTAAGAGAGCAAAGCCACTGCCAAGATGTGAGAAGGGAGGGATGGGCCGGGCCATCCTGGAGCTGGAGCCACATCTGGTGTGGCTGTGCCAACCATGGGCACAGGTCAGAGTAAGGCTGGCTTGTGCAGCTTTGCCTGCAGAGACAAACTGCCTTCTCTAAGGCAGGTGCCGTCTTAGCCAGTTGCCACCACTTTTTCATCTGCCCATCACTACTCTGGGGTTGGCAGGCAGACATCAGGGCCTGGAGACCAGATCCTGGGACGTAAGACAGGCAAGGTTGCAAGTGGGACCCAACGTGACCCCAATAAGGTTGTCACAGTTACGAGCCCTGGGAGGGCTCCAGAACGCAGTGGAGAGCTGGAAAGGCAATGAAGACAAGCTGCATGTATTTCAAAGTCATTCCAGAGGCAGGAGCAGAGCCTCCCTCCTCCGCTTCTCCCTCCCTCTGTCCACCTCTCCTTTCCGGTCTTCCCCTGAGGGACATAAAATTATGTGAGTCCTAACCCTACTCACGGCGCTGTCTCATCACTGGTCTGAGCAGCATCTGGGTGCAGAGCATTAAAAAGGCTCAAGATTTCCCGCTTCTGGCCTCACTCTTGAATAATCGATTCAGCACGAGGCCTTCAGTTACCTGAAGCTGACAGGTGTGGAAGCTAGTGGCCCATAGCGCCTGGTGACCGTGGATGGGCCGTGTGGGGAGGGGGCTCTTTCTATGCTTACTTCCTTATCATCCCATTCCATGCAGAGCCTAAGTCTCCCTTGGACACCTTTGTTTTAGAGCCCATGCTTTCCACAGATACGCCATATTGAGTTGTGAGAGGAAGTGCTGGGTACTGCCAAGGGGCGGCCTTGGCCGTGTGGAGGGCTCCCCTGCAGAAGCTTTTTCCATCACTAATGCCGCGCAGCTGTCAGCCAGAACGAGCCCTGCAGACAGCGGCCCACCCACCGCCTGCCCAGGAATCAAGTGCAAAAGTCCCAGGTCACAGAAGCATTAGAGCTGAGCCCCGCTAGCTGCTGCCTGGCTGGCTATTTATAGAAATCCTCTGGCACAGCAGATGCATGTACCCGAGAGGATTTCTGAGCGGCAAGTAGGTTTCCTGTCACTTACGGCTTCGGATAGCCCTTGTTGTGAACCCTTCTGAAGACTATGACCTGCGCTTTTTCTGACATGAGCAGGGAAATGAGTAGTTATTAGAAAAGACACATAAAGGGACCAGAGGCTCAGTCATATGCTAATAAGCTCTTGTGTGCTCTCCACCACCAGGTCCCCCACAGTCTCTCAGAATCCACACTGCCTTGTGAATTATGGGATGACTCCCTCATAGGGGTTAGAATATCTTTAAAGATGCACTAACATACTCTTGAGGATGTGAAAATGGAAGGAAGATGCATAATTGGACAATTTTGTGTTGCATAGACATACGCTTAGTAGGACTCGCAAAGTTCCCTGTGGGGAAATTATGATGGTAGCGTTTTTTATAATGCAGATGATAATACAGGTGGTGACACAGGTAATATTATTCCCTTACCAGTGTCAGTTTAGTGAAGATAGTGATACTAACACTAATTAGAATTAGTAATACTAATAAAGGTAGTGATAACAGGTAATAATGATAATCAAGGTAATATCATTTCTGTAGAGGTATCAATTCCATCAGGCAATATGGACTATTACATTTTCAAAAGATCTATCTCATTAAGACAGTTGGGCCCCATTTCATTTTAATAATGTTTAAGGCATTACATTCCTTCCAAATAACATAAATCATGGTGACAGCATTTCGAAATAATCCATAAAATATGTAATTAAGAAATGATCACACAATCTTAAATTACCAGAAGCCAAGAGCATGTTAATTATTTGTTTGATAAAAGTATAGGTTTATTACAACTTACAAATTTGCCTAGGGGTGCTTGGGTGGCTCAGTTGGTTAAGCATCTGACTTCAGCTCAGGTCATGAAGTTGCAGTTTGTGGGTTCAAGCCCCATGTCAGGCTCTGTTCTGACAGCTCAGAACCTGGAGCCTGCTTTGGATTCTGTGTCTCCTTCTCTCTCTGTTCCTCCCCTACTTGCACTCTCTCTCCTCTCTCTCAAAAATAAAGATTAAAAAATGTTTAAAAAACTTGCCTAGAAGTCTGACGTTTTAAGACTCTTAGTTGCCCTTTGAATCAGTTCCAGAATCATTGAAGACTAGGTATATGGGTCCAATGGGGGGTGGGGGGGAGTAAGAGAAATATGAAGGTCAGTAAAATGTATATCCATTATCAGAATTCAGGTGTCCTATAACCAATGCCTGAGACAAGGACTTGGCTACTTGGAATTACTACCCTGTGAAGTAGGAATTAGAGAGTGGAGAGAGACAGGGAAGAAGGAAAACCCAGTGTAAGTGCATATTACTAAGGGGATGGAATATATTTGTTATCAATTGTAGTTTGTGATTAACTCTAAGTTAGGGCAAGTGAAGTGACCTAACGCGACACAATGTAACACAGTTTAACTGCATTGTCTTACCTTTCTGGAGAGCTGAAGTCCAACTCGGGCCTCAGTGGGCTAAAATCAAGGTCTCAGTGAGGTTGCGTTCCTTCCTGGTGGCTCTAGTGACTGATTCTTTTCCCTTCCTTTTCATTTCAAGAGCCTGCTGACACTCCTTGGTTTGTGTCCCTTCGCCCCCCATCTTCAAAGCTGGCAACATCACATCTCCCTGACCCCTTTTCAGTCATCAAGGCTCCTTCTGTGCATAGCTGGGAAAAATTCTCTACTTTTAAGGACTCATGTGATTAGACGGGGTCCATCAGGGTATTCTCCTCAACTCAAGGTCATTCCCTTAATCCCATCTGCAAAGTCTCTTTTGCCAGGAAAGAGAACATTCACAGGTGCTGGGGTTATTAGAGCTTGGACATCTTTGGGGACATTATGCTGCCTCCAAGAGGGGGCACTAGACAGTGTGGGGGGAGGGCTCTCTTGTACTGGTACTCTGAGGAGCATATAGAATGCCAGAACTATCCACCTGAAGTACAGAGGCTGGAGAATTTACCCACCAGCTCCCATGCCCCATTGGCCAAGGCCTCTTTGGGAAGATAACTCGCTGCACCCCCAATTGCACCTGGATGGGGCAGGTGGGCTCTGATGTGTGGGCACAGAGGTTCTGGACCCTGTCAGCACAAACGGAGAAAAGTTGACAAGGAATCGTCTGCCATAGCTGCTCTGAAAACAGAGGTGGCCAAAAGGATGTCAATTGGGCAGTGGGCAACTGCTACCAGGGAATGATGGCACTTGGTGGCCTACATCACTTAGGTCTAGAACGTGGATACTGGAGCTCAAACCAAGCCCCTTCACTCACCGTGAAGCCTTCAGAGGTGTTAATCCTTCCCCAAACCTCGATTTTTCTCACTTGTCAGAGGGGAGACCTCTAAGGACCACATGGAGTAGTAACGGGTATTAACTGCACTAACCTATGCAAAGCCGCTGATGCATAGTGACTGGGCATACAAATGGCGGCAGGAATTTGTACTTATCCTCCCAGAGAAGCATATATTGGTTTCTAGGCACTGGGTATGTATCTTTGAACGAGACCAGCAAGGTTCCTGCTCTCCTGGAGCTTCTCTTCCAGTGGGGGAGATAGGCAATAAACAAGTAAATAAATAAATATTCAAGGCCTTACAGATCACAGTTGCCGCAGTAAAGGACATGAATAGGGTGACACTATAGAAAAGGGCTGGGATATGGCAGAAACTGCCCTTGTCTCTCCCCTTGCCCTCCTCCCCCGCCCCCACCACCATCTTTCTGTTCTCATAGAACCTAGCACATTCAGGTGGCATGTGGGGGGTCCTTGACTGTGCCAGCAGAGCCCCTACCCCAGCCTCAGGGGTAAATCACGGCTGCTCTAAATCAGGCATGGTCATCCCCTCCCCCTTGGTGAGTGACTGGCACAAAAGCAGACACTAGACCCAGTGAGATTCAAGGGGTTGCTGGGGATAAGTGAGGCCCCTGCTCCTGCCCAGTGAGGTGAAAGCCTCTTGCCTTCCCACCTTCCTTTCTGCTTCAAACCAAGCGAGTGAGCCATGTGGACTGGCGACAGCCTCTTCAGGTCATGAAACAGCAGAGCATGAAGATAAAAATCGGACAGAGCAGCTCTGACGGCTGCCTCCTTGACGATAGTGTGAAGCTGCTGGAGCAACGCCAGCAGCTACTTCTCAAGATGGCTCACACAGGAAAAGGAAATCTCTCTCTCTCTCTTTTTTTAATGCTCCAGCTTATCTGGTTTTCTACTGCTTGCAGCTGGGCACGCTTTCAGCCAACACAGGTATTCCAGATATTATTTTAATTGGAGGCCTGAAGGGTTAGCGGTGGCAAGAGCCAGGAAAGAGCATCCAGGTAGAGGGAAGAAGTGGAGTGTGGGATGGAGATGTTGGGTGGCCAGAGGGGCACCTAGATGGGGGGACAGGGGTCTAGTGAGGTGGCCAGAGGGCACCCTCCCAGGGCCTTGACTTCAGGAAGAGGAGGAGCTTCAGGGACAATGTAAATGTATACGATGTTTCTAAGCAGGAGAGTGACACGTGGTCACAGCGACTGGTAAATTCCACATCCTTTAATGTAGAAATGGAAAGCTTTGAGACCTATCATTTTGATAGAGATATAAAAATAGAGTTATTAAAGATTATACCAAAGCCAGAAACTGCTGGCCTCTAATAAGAGCTTGTTAGCAAAGAACCTGGGAAGGTAGGAGACTGATGAATAGTCATCTAGGGAAGACAAGACCCTGAGCTGGAAAGCCTTTTACAACTAATTAATTGTTAAGGAGGAAGGCTAGCAATATTAATAGGATACTTGACTTAGAAATCTTTAGAATATAATCCTAACCCATGTTGGGGTAAAGGACCCATTGTGTCAGGTGAACTTTTTTGCATTTCGCATTATGAAAATGTCCTGGCCAGTCAGTCCCTAAGAATTTATTTAGAGACACTAGGACTTTAAAAGTGTAATATTATCTTCTTGAGAATGAAACCATCAATCCTAAAGCAACATATTTAATTGATTGGCATAGAAAATTGCACTCAGCCCACTGTTTGTAATTCCTCAGGGAAATGAATGCTTCTTTTTATCTTTCTAATTTTTTTTATAAGAAAGTATCAACGTTTCAGCTTTCTCCCTTCAGGCCTGATTGAAATAAATGACTTTAACACATTCATTGTAATAAGTAAGTATCTCTAACATTCATTTCTTAATAGAGAATTCTCTTGACAAATGTATCTGTCTGATGTGTTACCAAAAATCACTCTGGCCACAAAGCACAGAATAATTTATAAGGAGTTAGAGCTGATACAGGATGCCCAGGGAGGAGTCTCCCACAGCAGCCCAGGAAAAGGATTGACAGCCTGATTCAGGGGCATAGTGAAGACCAAAACATGTGGACAGATTTGAGGTGTATGTAGAACCAAAATCGTAGGCTGAAGGCACCAAAGATGAGTCATAAGATGTTGGCTTGAGCACCGAGATAGACAGTGATACTATTTACTGAAATTGGGACATTCGGGAGATGGGTGAATAAGCAGTTTAGATTCAGGCATATTTCAGCTCAAGGTGACAGTTGGTGTCCAAGTGGAGCTACAAAGAAGCCAGTGGGATGTGCATAAGTCTGGAGTTCCACACAGAAGAAAGTGTGTGCGGGCGCCTGAGTGGCTCAGTCAGTTAAGTGTGCGATTCTTGATTTTGGCTCAGATCATGATCTCACAGATGTGAAATCGAGTCCCATGTTGAGGTCCACAGTGGTGCATCTCTCTCTCTCTCTCTCTCTGACCTTTCCCCACCCATCCATTCTCTCTCTCTCTTTCCCCTCGAAGAAGAAGAAGAAGAAGAAGAAAAGAAGAAGAAGAAGAAGAAGAAGAAGAAGAAGAAGAAGAAGAAGGAGAAGAAGAAGAAGAAGGAGAAGAAGAAGAAGGAGAAGAAGAAGAAGAAGAAGAGAGTGCACAGAGAAGGGATCTCAGGTGGGGCTTTGGGGGCAGTCCAATACGTACAAAAGTAACACCACCCCCATTAAGGGAGTAATTTATAACCAGAAAGAAGAATGTCAACCAATTTTTCTGGCCAGCTACACTCTATCCTGATTTGGAAGCCTTGCAAATGCGAAATCTGGTTTAGGTGTATCCTACTGAAGGCTCTGCTGCTCTGTTTCCAAAGACCCTGCATTCATTACTCAGGTACACTTGATGGAAGCTCAGGCAGGCAGTGACTACCCAGGGCCAACCGTGGACAGCAAAGCCCTATTAACGGCATGACTCAGATTGTTGAAAGCTCACTCTCTCTTGCATGACTAAAACTCCTTTGAAAAGCATGCCTTTGAAAGCAGATGTGGCATTTGGGTGATGTTTTAGTGTCCGGATGCTGGAGTGCTATGCGGAGTTTTCTCTTCATGTGCCTCTTCAAGTCCCTTCAAGCAAGAGAGGAGGAGCCTGCAGGAGGGAGAGCTGTGCAGAAACAATGAACTCACTAGCCGCTTTTCATAAACCTGGGATCTGGCTGAGATCAGCTCTAGGAAAGTGGACACTTCCATGTGTCGGCCCAGAACATGGAGGGGGGAAACAGGCTGAAGAAAGTTATTTTGGTGATTAATTAAATCTTCAACCCAAGTCTTTGGCTTAATGAGCTGTTACGAGTATGTTAATTTGACCAGCTGTCCCTAGGTAGCTGAGTTTACCCCTAAGTTAAAAGCTTCCATCTAGAATGGAAGAACACTTTCCGAAGGAAGTAAGAATGCTCACCCACCAGAGGGGAAGTAGGACTTTGTTTTAGTCGTCTGTTCACAGCCTTGTCTAACTCACTTTGGATGGATGTGCAAATCAAGACCCCCCAGATAGCATGACAGCAATGCCATTGAAACACAGTGGGAAATGGAAAGTGCCTATGGGGTTGAAGATTAGTAGGTTAGACTAGTGGCTGTTCATGCCCTTGGAATATTCTCTTGAAGACCTTCTTTTGGTTTTGCACACACCAATACTACCATCAATAAGATGTGATGTTTCCCTCTCGTGTGTCTGCTTTCATGACTCAGGTTAGTGCAGGGGTGATTTTGGGCATATATATTAAAATGTAGGTCTTGGGGCGCCTGGCTCAGTCGGTTGAGCGCTCAACTCTTGATTTCGGCTCAGGTCATGATCTCATGGTTTATGGTTCATGAGTTCCAGCCTCGCTTTGGGCTCTGTGCTGACAGTGCAGAGCCTGCTTGGGATTCTCACTCTCTCACTGTCTCTTTCTTTCTCTCTTCCCTTCCCCTGCTTGTGCTCTTTCTCTCTCTCTCTCAAAATAAATAAATAAACTTAAAAAAATAAAACGTAGGTCTTATTATTTTTTAGGGATGGTGAGATCAGCGGATGAGACAATTGCCATTGAAAACATAGCTTGTGATACTCATGGATCCCAATAGGAGGGGACACACCACACCACGGGAGGTCAAGGCACCAGGGTCAGTTGGGAGGCAGCAGGAGAAGGGACAGATCAGGGCAAGGGCCTTCATTGTGGTTTCTGTGGAAAAAACAGGCGTGACAGGGTGAGCAGAGTTGGGAGTGGCTGATTTGAATAATTTCAATAGACTCAGGGGCACAGAGCCTCTCCCTGGCTCTCCAGTACCTGGCCCTGGGTGACTGGGACAGAGGGATAATGGGCCCTGAGTGTGAGAGCCACAGAAAAGGCTGTGGGATGTGGGGTCTAGATTGGGAAGTTAGCATCCAAAGGGCACGTGCTCACAGGTGATTCTGTCACTGTCTCTAGCTGACCCTGGGAGATGCGGTCCCTGCAGGAGCAGCAAGCCTCCCCTCCCCCACATCAGAGCAGCTCAAGTGCACGGTTAATACAATGTGAGTCACAGTTCCATTAGAACTGGACATGTGACCTTGGGGCTTACCCACTGAGTCTCAGTTTCCTCTTCTGCTAAATGGAGTCCTAATACCTGACTCTTAAGATAATTTTTGAGATTAAATGAGATTGTACAGTCAAGAGGTGAGCACAGTGCCTGGCATCTGCCTGGCACCCAATAAATGGTACACACATTTTTTTGTTTTTGTGGGTTTTTGTTGTTGTTGTTGTTTTTTAATTAGTGGCCAGATCATAAGCTCTGGTTGCAGTAGCCTGAATTGTTCTGGTTAGAGAAGATTTGGGGTGTTTCCCAGGCACTGAGCATGGAAGGGCAACAGTGCTCCAGCAACATCTGATTCTCTTATTTGGAAAGCAGTTCTCATCAGAATGCAGGGCTTTCCTTTCTCTTTTCGATTATTTTAAATGCCTAAGAGTTGCTTTGCATATAGGTGCTGGTGTGTCTTTGATGAATCCATTGGTTGACCTGAATTCACTTACATGGGGGAAACTTTGAACCTAGGAGACTAAGTCATTCCTTTAGTTTAGTGTTCACCTAATAGTTGAGTAGCCAAGCCTTTTCTGAAAGTCTTCCATTGATTGATTAATGGATCAATTTCTCATTAATCTTTAGTAATAAAATACATGACGCTATTGAGAGCGGGGTTTGGAATCCTTTACATTTTAGTTTATCTCCCATGTGTGCCACTTCTTTCTTTCCTTCCTTCAATGAATATTTATTATGCCTGAGGCACTGGAAGGAAGCAATTTACATAAAAGAATTTAATGGGAGGAAGCAGGACAAAGGAAGCTCCGAGAGCCGCACATTTTCTTGCTATGTAACCAGTGTTTGCTTTTATTTTAGATTTCTCTCCATTCTTGTGAGTGTGTAAATGAAATTACTAAAAGAAGAAAATGAAGTCCGAGGGCAGGGAATGGCTACCCTGGACAGTAATTAGTTGCCTCTGCTTTAAATTTCCCTTTCCTTTGACGTGAGGGCTTTATTCAGCTTGTAATTACTCTGCTGGGTCTTCAGACCAAATGATGCTAACTCTTAGATTTGTGGAACAACTGGTGACGCAAAAACGGTGTAGATAATAGGACTTGAAATAGCCACCCATCAGCTGACCCCGTCTGCCTTCATCGTTCTCTGTAGCCCCAGCTTGTCCTGGTCACAGATCCGAAGCAAGTCAGGACCAGATGCAGAGAGATGTTCTCTAAAACAGCCCATGATCTTTCCACACCTAGTTCCGACTGCTTCTCCTTATATACCCCGCAGTTTGGTCTTGGCAGTTTTTGTCCTGTTCCGGGACCTAGTGCCAGCCCAGAGAAGGGGGAAATACCTGTGCTCTAAATCAGAGTACCTGGCTTTGAACTTTGGCAGATTGCTGAAGCTTGCCCAGCCTGAGCTTTCTGGTCTGTAAGATGGGGCCAATGGCACCCACGGTCAGATGTTGTTTCTAAAAGAGATCACAGTACTGTCCCTGACCCTTGTCCTCTGGGGCTGCGGTGGCTTCCCTTCGTGTAGAGAGCACAAGGGACTTATTGGGTAAATGCACACTCGTCTGTACCAGGCAGAGCTTTGACTCAAAGTCACTTAAAGTAGGCTGGGTCCCAGGTGAGTCTTTTTTTTTTTTTAATTTTTTAAAACATTTGTTTATTTTGAGAATGAGAGACAGAGACAGAGACAGAGCATGAGCAGGGGAGGGGCAGAGAGAGAGAGGGAGACACAGAATCTGAAGCAGGCTCCACGCTCTGAGCTGTCAGCACAGAGCCCGACACGGGGCTGAAACTCACAAACTGTGATATCATGACCTGAGCTGAAGTTGGACACTCAACCGACTGAGCCGTCCAGGCAGCCCCCATGTGAGTCTTAAGGAATCTTTTGTCCTTTCTATCTTAGGGTTGGGGGTGGGGGCAGCTTTTTTTTGGCCAGGTTAGAAAACCTACCCAAGACTATCGCAACAGCCTGTATCAGGACCAGGTCTCCAGCTCTTTCTGCCAAGCCCAAAACCCACACTCTTCCCTGTACATCTCCATTTTATCCCCAGGGCATGTAAGGGACCCACTTTAGTGGTTGAGAGATTAGTGAGAGTTCCACAACAAAACAAACATGCTCCAGGTGACACTGGAGAGAGAAAGTGCTAGAAGGGCTCTCTGGCTTCTGTGCCCTTCAGTGTAGGTCATCACAGCAGGTGGTCCCCATGCCTCTCCCATCAGCTCCCTGGACTTGTTGGATCCTCAGTTATTATCACAGCCCCTGTAACTCTGCTCTGCGCCTCCTCACAAAAGATTTTGTCACTCTTGTGGCAAAGAATGACAGGTGGGGACAGACAGGGTGGCATCCAGTGTGCATCTTGCTTGTGAAATCAGGATGGAGACAGTGGAGGGGCTCCTGGGTGGCTCAGTTGGTTGAGTGTTCGACTTTGGCTCAGTTCCTGATCTCAGTTTGTGGTTTCGAGCTGATCTCACAGTTTGTGGTTTTGAGCCCTGCGTTGAGCTCTGTGCTAACAGCTCAGAGCCTCCAGATGTTTCAGATTCTGCATCTCCCTCTCTCTCTGCCCCTCCCCCATCTCAAAAAATAAATGAACATTAAAAACATTTTAAAAAGGATGGAGCTGGTGGAGACATGGCTTCATGATGCTAGCAGAGTGCCTCCTATTACCATGTGTGGGGCAGCAGGTTCAGCCATGACCAACCTGGCAAAGTGGCTCACTAAGCCTCCTGCCCCTTACTGTCTTCATCCCACATCCAGCATCGGTTGTGCCAGTTCCCAGGGTGACAGCTCCTACGAGCTCTCTGTGTCCCGGAGGCAAATGCAGACCTTCAGTGTGCAACAGCTTCTAGCAACTGGACGATTACTTTTCGAAGAATGCCTGCAGTAGGCAGCAAAGCGTGGTCAAGTTCAGAGGAAGGCAAGGAATCAGCCTCCCTTTCCCTGACTCAGAGTAAGGGTCAGCCTGTGAAGAGACTCAGAGGGGAGAAAAGGCATGAAAGGGGGTTGTAAATGATACCACGTTAGGGAGCCCTTAGGAGTTATTCTCCGATAGGTTTCAATCACATCCTGTGCTGGGCAGCCACCTCAGTGGAGGTGACAGATACGTGGTCCAAAGCAGCTGATCTGATTTTATTCTGAGAGCTGTGGGGTTCCTGGACTGCATCCTGGGTCTGAGGCAAGGGGTCAGTGTAGCGGTCTCCTCTTCCCACGACCGAAACATCCCTGCAAAGGGCACGTTCGGCACTATACTGGTGAGACCTGTCACACACTGCCTGTTTCTGTCCCCCCCCCCCTTATCTGGAACAGCCACTCTTTGTTGCCAGCTAAGAGAGAGACAGACCGTCAGACAGACAGAGAGAGAAGTCTTTAGGACCCATTACCAACGACATGACAACCAGGAAAATTTGCCTTGTTTCTGATGCCTTTTCCTACTCTCTTTCCAGGAGGGGCCCTATGAGTGTAATAAGCAGCACCCTCATTTCAGTCAAGTTAAGTACCTCCCATCACACATGGGATGCTCTCTTGCTGAGGGAGATTCATGACTGTGATAGTCAGATGTGGTTGTCGGAGTCCAGGTATCGATGTATTACTGTGCTCTGTGTGCCCATCTGCCCCTCCCCTTCTACCTGCAACACTGTTTAAGGGAGTTCTTCAACCTCAAGACTTTGTAGAAATTCAAAGCTTTTGTTGAAAAGGACACTGTAAAATGAAAGATATGTTAGGCTATAATGAAATGAAAGCCACAGTTAAGGAAACATGTATAAAACAAAGTTCAAAAGAGTTTCAGTGGCCACCTCTTATACAATTCCAGTTGTTTCCAAGCCACTGGAAAGGATTCTTCCCTGAAGCATGACTCATGTCAGGGGATCTGGATCCCAGCTGTACGTTAGAATCACCTGGGCTTATCGACTTGCCTTGTGCACGATCAGATCTCTGGGGATGTCTCGGGTAAGGACATCTGTATGGGAAAGAACGAACGGCCCACATGCTTCTGTTGCACAATGAAGACTGGGAACCACTGGATGAGATAAGCCAAAGGGTGAAAAAGTCAACTCTTGGCCCCTAGAAAATGGAAAATAAAATTGAAGAAGAAGAAGAAAAAGAATCCAAAAGCTTTATTCTTGATCTCTTTACCCATTGAAGTGTTAGGTGAGTCAGTGCCACTAGAAATGTGTCTAAATATCCTCTGGGAAGCCCCCAATTCTCCCCGGTAACCACTGTGCAGGTACCTGGCAGCTGCTCCTTGCCGGAGTCCAGCACCAGCCAGTCCAGGGGTCCTTGAAGGATGGACGGTGTCAGCGAGAAAGTGAGAGAGACCCGAGATTCTTTCTGGTCAGCAGTCAGGCATCTCGGCACTGACTGAGTCTCAGCTTTATTTATGGTTAAGTGTATGAGGAACAGCACAGAAGTGGCATTTGCCTTAGACAATGACTTTTGATGACAAATTTCTTTGATATGTAAAAATTTCCCAGAATATAGATTTGTAGAAGACTCATGCATAACCTTTATCAATAGTGACTGATGTAGGTGATTTAGATACTTATCATATGGGGAAGGAAGGTATCTTTAGCATTCAAATACAAACAAGACAATGTTTTTAGCAGAGCAAAGGCAAAAGTTAGTTCTTTGTGAGCAGAAGTCAATAGTCTGTTCGCTTAAGGGGAAGTATAAGAAAAAGAGGATCCTCAGGAAACACAATGTCTGCTCCCATAATCACAAAAGAAGAAGTTCCTGCAGTAAGTTCCTTCACAAGGTGCAATCAGCATATCAGGGCCAGAATAAGTCACTTGATACCAATCAACAAGGTACTTAGGGGGTTGGTGCTCATGCCAAAACAATTTAGTGGGGGCAGATATAGGTCATCATTTGACAGCAGGAAGCCTTGCAAACCTGCCTTACCCTCACAAGGAGTTTTCTCAACTAGTGAGTTCAGAATGGCTCCCAACATCTCCTCACACTATCCATGATGTTCATTGACATTTTCTCTCCTGTCCTCGAGCTTCCTTACTGAGACCACCTGATCTCCTAATTCTCTGGGAAAAGATAACTCCCTAAGTTCCCCACCCCTCACCTCCTCTTCTGTAGGCTCGAGGGAAGAGCGCTCCCTTCTCTTCTATCAGGGCTACTCCCTTCAAGTCCATTCCCTGCCCCCTGACCATCAAATACCGTCCCTCTGCCCTTCACCTTGAACTTCCCCCTATAAACTAACTCTTTGCCAGCATAAAAAACACTCTATTCTGCCTTCTGAAATCAAAACTAACAAAGCAATCCACTTCGATCATCCGTCCCCTAAGTTCTTTCTCCTTTTGATCATAATCGAGCTATCTGAAAAGAACTCCCATGAACGGCCGGTACTTCCTCACCTCCTATTCGCCCTTCTTCAGGTCTACCAAGCCCTGTCACTCCACTGAAATTCCCCTCACCAGAGATACCCATTGCCTCTTCCTTGCTTCATCCAATGCCTCGCAGCAGCTAGCAAGGGATCCCCGTGACCCCAGGACCTGGCTCCTGGCCAATCTCCTCTGTTTGGGACCCTCTGTTTACATGCATCTGCCTTCAGAGGGCGCACTACCCAGAATTCTCTTCAATTGCCCTAAACCACGGCCACTCTCTTCTCTGTACCTTTGTACACGCTTTCCCCCTGCCTGTAATGTTTGCTCCTACAGTTTTTATCCCTGAATTACATACAACTCAGCTTATACCCCTCCCCATTCTCTTTTTTTTTTTTTTGAGAGAGAGAAAGAGAGAGAGAGAGAGAGAGAGTGTGCACGCGCGGGCACGCACAAAAGGGAGGGGCAGAGAGAGAGAGAGGACAGAGGATCCGAAGCAGGCTCTGTGCTAACAGCAGAGAACCCGATGTGAAGCTCGAACCCATAAGCCATGAGATCATGACCTGAGCCAAAGTCGGACACTTAACGGACTGAGCCCCCCAGGGACCCCCCAGTAACCTTTCTCCATCTCAGTGCTGTTATGGTATTGTAACAACTATGCTTTGAGTCTCGGAGCATCTGGTTCCGTGGGGTCTTTACACTCAGAGAGCACGGCCAGAAAATGTACATAGTATTGTCAAAACCTAGGACAAGGGCTACTCTTCAGTGGTTGTCGGTCCCCTGAAGCAGAGCCTGAGCAAAGATTTGAGTGCAGGTGGTTTATCTGGGTGGTTTATTTGCAGAAACACCAAGAATGAGGGAGGAGAGGGAAAGAGGAAGAGAAGGCAGCCAATGAAGGGAGCTCTCTGAGCCCGTTCCCACTCTGGGCGACAGCAGAGGAAGCCTGCTGGAGAAACCCAGGGAACCAGTATACATATGCTCTCAACAGGGGTGGGGAAAGGACACCAGCTCCCAAGAGTTACTGCTAACGGACACACCTGGGGCACTCATCCCTGTGCAGTGGCTGACCTGCGGCACACATGGACAGCTGACATTGGCAATCAAAGAAAGGCTTCAAAGAAATATTGGTGCTGGCATTTGAAGCGAGGGCGGCCAGCCCTGAGGAGGTGAGCGTGAAGGGGATACGCACTGACAAGAGGCAGAGTCTACCACAAAGGTTTCTTCTTCACCTGAAACAGACCTTGCTTGTACACACGGGTGGAGGAGGGGGGTTGACTTCCTCCACGGTTTCCCTGAAATGGCAAATCAGAGAAAGTGATAAACTGAAGTCCAAGCAGAATAGAAAACTTCCCCATTAGGTTCCTGGCTTTCATACTTTTGGACATTTGAATTTCTTTCCTGGAAAAAAACCAAAACCCATAAGGAAGTATCTGATGTTTCACAGTGTAAATAGTAGTACCACATCTACATCATCATCTCACTGAACTCTCAGAGTAGCCTCATGAAGTAAGGGATGTCTTCTTTTGTCCCTCAGACTTCTAGAACATTCTAAACCCTATGACGGAAACCTTGCATGTTTGAAACTCGACTGAAGTTATAGGTCTGAGAGAGCAAGGAGTGACTCAGACTCAAAGGACTTCCAAGAGCAAAGGTGTTTCCTGAAGGTGGGGGGAGGGGTGGTGGCTTTCCCGAGGGACTTCCTTCTAATTGTGAGGAAGTGGGAAGAGATAGATTACGGGGAACAGGAGCAGGAGACAAACTCCACTGGGATCCGGGCTTGTCAGGAGCTGTCACAGCAGCAGCTGGGTTTTTTGGTACAGGAAGCAAATCAGAAATCCCACGGAACTTCAGCCCACAAGAGGCCTC
Source organism: Hyaena hyaena (assembly GCF_003009895.1). NCBI lineage: Eukaryota > Metazoa > Chordata > Mammalia > Carnivora > Hyaenidae > Hyaena > Hyaena hyaena. The sequence goes on from NW_024080646.1 coordinate 3,202,957, forward strand.
TGCCTCACCAAGGACATTGCAGAAACATGACATTGAGGACCTTATTCTCTGTTAACAGTACTGCAGTTGAATGCTAGGTATGCTCACTTATTTTCCAGAGCACAGACTATTTCTGAGGAAGCATATTTCCTGCAGGAATAGTTAAGTTCTGATATTTGCCTTTAAAAAATTTTTTTAAAGTGTTTATTTTTGAGAGAGAGGGAGACAGAGCACGAACAGGGGAGGGGCAGAGAGAGAAGGAGACACAGAACTCGAAGCAGGCTCCAGGCTCCGAGCTGTCAGCACAGAGCTGCACACCGGGCATGAACCCATGAACAGTGAGGTCATGATCTGAGCCGAGGTCGGATACCCAACCAACTGAGCTACCCTGGCGCCCATTATATTTGCCTTTTGAATGGACAACATGCCAAGCTTCATCACCAGATACACAGCTCCATTCTACCTGTCCAGGAATGCATGTTCCCTGAGTATGAAATGATTGAAAGGTTACTGATTAATTGCAAAAGCCTTTTGAGCAAGGGCTGGTTTAATCAGTAAGTGTGTGCTGTGCTATCTGTGTGTTCAGGAAGACCGAAGCACTGCAGAAAGTTCTGGTCCTTCGCTCTCTGAAACTCTCAATTCTCATCTTATCAAGGACTCAATGTAGAGTAAAAGAAACCACACATTCAAAATTTATGGGGAATAAAACCTTCTGGCAGCGGAAAGGTACACTTCACATTCTGAGGTCATAGCAGTCTTTATGAACAAAGGAGAAAAACATTTTCAGTAAATAGTATCCATCATCTCAGGATCCTGCCCTCTGAGAGACTAATTATTCCTTACTCTGAGGATGATTAACAGAGATATTCCAATTTTGTCTCTCCTTTCCACACTCAAGCTGCAGACACTGTGCTAGAATTTTACTGCTGAGGATTTAAGTTATATTGTTTGGCAAATTACGAAAGTGGAAACATGACGTAAGTGTCACCTACCACCAGTGCTAGTATTACCATCATTCATGAAAAGAAAAAAAGAGTTTCCTTTTTGGATATCTCCCATGGGGGGGGGGGGCAGGGGATGAGGGGGATGGGGGCTCAAACTTCTATCCGTTTAAGCGCTGGAAATTTTGCCTCAGTGAATCTTTGTTGAAGTTTCACTCACAAAGAAATCAAACTTATAAGATGGAGGAGAAAGAAGTCCCTGGCTGCCCGAGAGCTCGGTACATTCTTTGAGCGCTCGGAGGAGTGCCTTGCTCCTTTCTGGAAGTTGGTCTAAGGCTTGCGCTGGTTTGGAGCTCTCTGAAAGGGACACATTCTGCAAACCTGGCTGTCTGGGGCTTAGTGTGGCTCCATAGGGACAAATGATAAGGCTGCCCATGTTTTAAGTCTTAGGGTGTTGTGCAGAATCACCCAGCAGAGCCTGAGCAGCCGACCACACATTTCCAGGTGCCGTGATTGCAGCTCCAATGAGCCCGGAGCATAGTGGCTGTCTCTGAGCTGGCTTGCTCCAGCAGCCGCTCCTTGTTGAAGACCAGGGGCAGATGTTGGTGACTTTACGTGTGGTGGCATCAGACCCCAAGCCCAGTTAAAAAAGATTTGAATGTAAGTGGATATATAACCTTTTAGGGAGAAAAAATGTGGCAATAGCTCACCACAAACATAAAAATGTTCATATCCTTTGACCTGGTAGTTTTACTTCTAAGAATAAGAAAATGAGGACGTTTATAGTCCCTGCTGGATTCATTTTAGTGTTGCTTATAATTACAAAACGTTGAAAAAACCCAGCTAAGTGGTTGGAGGCTGGTTAAACACATTGTGATAAATTCATTTGATGGAATGTTCTACAGTCAAAGACCTGGGAAAATTCACCATATAGTTTTTAAAACCATGTAAAAATATATAATTGCAGTTCGTAAGGAAATGCATGTGCATTTAAAAAGAATATAGGGTGTCTGGCTGGCTCAGAAGGTTGAACGTCCGACTCTTATTAATTTCGGCTCAGGTCATGATGTCACAGTTCGTGAGATGGAGACGCTCGCTGGGCTCTGCACTGACAGCACGGGGTCACTGCCCTTCCCCCCCCAAAAAAAACCTAAATAAACTGTAAAACATTTTTTAAAAATAAAAAAATATATAGACACATAGGGGCGCCTGGGTGGTTCTGTCGGTTAAGCGTCCGACTCCGGCTTCGGTCATGATCTCATGGTTCGTGGGTTTGAGCCCCGTGTCGGGCTCTGTGCTTACAGCTAGCTCAGAGTCTGGAGCCTGTTTCAGATTCTATGTCTCCCTCTCTCTCTGACCCTCCCCTCCTCATGCTGTCTCTCAGAAATAAATAAAACATTAAAAAAATTTATTAAAAAAAATATATATAGACATATAACTAAGACCTACAGATTTCTGAGTGATGAGCTATGGGCGATTTTTATGCTTTTCTGCATATTCTGATTTTTCTATAACGAATATATGTGCCAGTTGTATTCAACACAATAATGCTATTTAGAAATGGTTCTACTTCTATGCTGGCTTTAAGCCATCATTTGTAAGAAAGAATCTGGCCTTTCTGGGGCTAGCATCGACTTACCTAAAGTTGGAGAGCTGAGGGGGCTGGGAGACATGAGTCCCTGCAGTAGGGAGGGCAAAAGCAGGGGCTTGGCCGGGGGGCGGGGAGGGGGGGGCAGGGGTGGTGGGTGGTGTTGCAGAAAGGAGCTGAGTCAAAGTTCTCTGTGGGGAAGTGAGATCACTTCCCACACGGAGGGAGGGGAATGTCAGCATGTTCTGTCCAGAGCCGATGTCCTCTGCCATGAGGTTACTGCCAGTGTGACAAAAACTCAACCACCCTTGTACTGAGAAATGCGGTCAAGAGGTGCCCTGCAAGAGGCTAAAGGAAGCGGCCCATGAAGGCGCATGCACGACTGCTTCCTAGTCACCTGATGTCCCTGAAGTGACTGTTCAGAGAGTCATGCTGTGCTGTTGGCCTTCTCACCGCACAGGTCCCATCTTCCCCTGAACCAGAATGACACCAACTGCAGACCTCTCATGAACTGGCCAGAGCCGGCCACTAGTGCGCCTACTGTCCCCACTTAGCCTCTTAAACCGAGGTCAGCCCAGGTGGTAAGAGACTTTGAGCCAGGACAAAGACACCAGTGATAATATCTGTATACCACTTCATAGTTTACAAATAATTTCCTTGATGGTTGAGTTGAGCACTGTAAATATTCCTTTCAGAAAACACACACTGACAATCTGAGAAGAGGCATGCTGAGGGCTTTCTGTTTTCCACTCCATCTGTGACACTCCCTGCTGCCTTCTGGTGGCTGGGATTGTACTCAGAAAAGGCAGATGGACTGTTCTTCAATCTATTACAAAATGGAAGGACAACCAGTGGTATTAATGAATGTGTCGCCCTTTTATAACGAATCTAGGAGGCGCTCATGAATAATCAGCACTAATAAAGAACTTTATAGATTCAATTCGATGAACACCAGGAAGCCAGAAGGGAGAAACACCCACTTAGCGTGGTTAGTGCCAAGAAGGGTAAAATGGATACTCTTCATGAAGACTCAGTCTGGGTGGTAAATACCTGATAAAGTTTCCATTTGAAAGTCAATGTCTTCAGAAAACACATAACTTAAGGTCAAGTTAACTCAATCGCTGAGTCAGCACAGCATCGCTAAGGCCTACCAGCCAGCCTCTGTTGAGTACCTCCTGTGATGGGGAACTTGCTATCTCTCCTGGAGAATATTCCATGGTTGCATAGACATGGTTGTTAGAAGGCATGCCCACAGGACTGTAGTGTGATGGCCTAAAGAGCACTGAGTTGAAGAGTATATGGCTCCATTTCAGAGGTGGAGGGCAGGTAGCTGTAAGGACACCACATAGGATTACCATATCCAACGTTTAGATTTATTCTTTTTCTTCGGGGGGACAGATACTATGTAGAAGACACAGAAATGTTTACATAGCCTTCTCCGTTAGGAAGAGTGGTGCTGGGTAATAATATTGGTCTAGTACATGTCTCATTGTTTTGTAGATTAAATAGGAAGCAATCCCTCCTTCCTATTGACTTCTGTTAGCTTGCGATGCAAAGAGAGTTTCTGCCCTCAAGGAGTTGATAATCAAAATCTAGACCTGGTTGGTAGCAGACTGTATGTGGGAAGCCAAGGGGAAATATAGGTTCATTAATCGGTTTGTTAGTAATTTACTATTTTATGAATATTGTGTGTCTCCCCAGTTGGACTGCATTTTCCTTCAGGGCAGGAATTGTTTCTTCTGCCTGATTGTATATCCAACATTGAGCACCCACAGCACCACACCAGTCTGGGCTTCATAATTATCTGTAGAAAACTGTGTTGTGGGTAGCACACTGAACAGGTGCTGAAGAAATAGTATGATTAACAATGGCCAGCAAGCCATTGGTTTAATGCTAATAAAACATCCTAATTTAAAGAGTACACGGCATTTATTTATCCCCATTAAGTTATAACCCCATAACACATGTAAATTTTTGTGTTTTTAAAGTGCTTTAAAAGATATTTATTTTTTTAACAGGTGGAAAATAATGTCCTTTAAAAGACATTTAATTTTTAGTGGAAAATGGCATTACCAAAAGCATGTAACAAGTGTTCATCACCTTTAAGACGTGGGATTTTTATAAATACACTGTCTGAGAAACACTGAGTAACACTAAGTGCCAAAATGATGGGTGTGTATGGTCAGAGTACAAAATTCGACATGCTATTAATCTCATCTGGATGGTGTCTTAAGTCAAGAATGATCTCGAGCAGAGACAGGGAGGTATGTTGGGTAACTGTGCTTTTGAAGGTGACTTCCCTTGCTGTGTGCTAGGCTTGCACTAGTGGTCAGGACAGCCATTCAGACTGACAGTTCCCTGGACGGCCACGGCTTCAGTGACAGGGATAGGAATGTGGTTGACTTGAATATTCTTCAGACAGCCAAAAAATGATTTCCACACAGGGAGTGTCAGGGTCTTCAAATTGGCTTAAAGAGAAAAGGAGAGGCATTCAGTAGATAATTCATACTGTTAAGTGAATGTGCCCAGTTGAAAAAATAGTCTTATTAGAGCTAAAGGGACTGAGGACCTCAGGCCACCTGGTCACCTCCTCCTTTGAACTGGCACCCCACACCCCTGCCTCTTGTGATAAATCACCGAGAATCACCAACAATCCTGCTCCTTGTTGTAGCAAGAGTAACTTGCTACTTACTCTTCAAGTTCTTCAAAGAAGCAAATTCCACAGCCCAAATCAATAGATAATAGCTCTGAACGCTGGTGCTTTTTATGGGTCATGGAAGACCTATAAAATTAATAAACTATTCAGAGGAACATAAAACAAGGAAGAATGACAAGGCTCTTTCCAGGCAAAATTCCAGAACCTGCCTATTTCTCCCATTCTGGCCCCGCAAAGCTTAATAACTCATCAGTAAAACCAAATGTCTGGAGAGGAGAGACCAGTTTCTTAGCCCCTTTCCTGATTCTTTGCTGGTATCAGCCTCTTAAGAGAGGCTTATCAATGATAGACTTGGGACATGAAAAGCAGCAGTAATGTGGCCTGGGCTGTACAATGTGCCCATTGCTACCAAGTGGGTTTTCTCATGTGTTGGAGCAATGGGCCTCACTGTCTCCATTGTCCAGCCAACAGTTGCCCGGCTAATAACCCACAGCTGGGGCATTGGATTTGTTGGGTTAAGATGGAAATGTTAAAAGCTGACGTGGGGCAACATGGGTATAGAAGTCGGGACAAGAGTTACCTGGAATGCCTCCAATGTATAGTGGCTCCTGAGTGCTGGATGGTGGGAAGGGGAGCCGTCCAGCTGTGTAGCTGTTTTCTGTGTCCAGTTCCAGGTGCAAGATGTATTGTTTTATGGTGACTGGTGGGAAAGAAAGTTGGTCAGGTTGATTACCTGAGGAGAGCCCTGCCCGATGTTTAACGATTACACTAGTGCTTCACCACAGGCTTCATTTCAACTCATTGCTGTGGGAACACTCCCGGTAGGAATTCCATGAACCTAGACACAAATTCAAACTAATTTCTCAACACTAAGTGGTATTTAGGTGCTTCCACATACATTACAGAATTTAATCCTTAAAATGAATCTGTGAGGAAGATATTTTCACTTTTCTTTCCGAGATAAGGGGTTGTGACTCTCAAGTATTGAGGAGCCTGACAAGACGGCTTGGTTAGAAGTCCAGCTGCTGTCTTCAGAGGCCATCTTTAGTTCACGTGATCTTAGCTACCTTCCAGGGAGACGCTGACTTCTGTAAACTGAGTCGCTTTTGACGCTCCAAATAAAATTCTTCCAATGTTAACAATCTTAACTAACTGCAGGGTAGTTAGCATTCAAATGAGATAAGGGACTACCTTCTTCTTTTTTAAGAAAAGGTATTTTAGCCAATACAGTTTAATATATCACCAAACTAATGTGCGCAAGTTATTCATAAAACAGCAGATTTGATTTGGTAGGCGATGTCTAATCTCCTCCCAATGGTTTGTCTAAATCGTTTGCAGTAATATTAAATGGTTGTTGAAAACAACAACCCAACCATGAACTTGAACAATAGCAAGAGCAAACACTTACTGGGCACTTACTACATATTGGACACTGTTGTGCACTTTACATGCATTATCCCATTTGGTTTTCACCACCCTGGGAGGTGTACACTATTTTTATCTCCATTGTGCAGAAGGGGAAACTGAAGATACACAGCAATTAAGTGGCATGCCCAAGGTCACCGAGGTAAGGGCCAGAACGGAGATGTGATCTTTGTTCCTTTTGATTTCAGAGCCAAAATCTAAATCATAATGTTATACCGGCTTGAAAACACAGATGATCAGTTTTCTGAGCTCAAAAAGAAAATTCTCTGTATGTTACAGAGAATAGGCTGCAGGAGCCATGAGTTGCATAAATACAGCTGGGGCTGAAAATGGACATGTTCTCACCATGTTAGTCTGGTGGACTGAGCCCGGTCCTACGCTAATGGATTGATAAACTGAGGCTGCATCTAGTACATTCAAATCCAGATGGAAAGGGACGCTGTCACCAGGGTGTGAACAACAGGCCACAGGACATCCTACCTGTCACTGAGTGCCACCGCCCATCGCACAGAGACTGCTTTGGTGTGACCGATGTCAAGATCCCCCCTGCTTCACTGTCCACAGAGGCTGTGACCTGCAAGACACATGCATTTTCCTGTTTCCTTCAGCAAGGCTGTGGAGCTCACTTCCCTGCCTTCCTCCCTTCCCAATGCTTGTCACCCCAACAGCCCTGAAGCACCTTAGACATGGCCCCTCCCTCCCACACCTGGTGATCACATTAGGGCCAAGGCTTTGTAAGAATCTCTGCTGCGTCCAATCCAGGAAGCAAGCTGCAAACCCAAGGCCAGGCCTGACATTGCTGTGAAAGGTGACGAGCTCTTCCCTCCCAATCCAAACCCTTCCTCTGTTAGACTCTACTCAAAGGTCACTGAGCAGCACTGAAGATCTTCTTCAAGCTATTAATACACGACCGTGACCGTGGTTCTGTTTAGAAGGATGCAAAATTTGGAAGGCAAAAATGCTAGCTGAGGCCTATGCCTTGCTGTGAGGGCCAGACAATTAGAATAATTCATGAATGCATGCCTTAGGGTTCTTGTTCAAGGTATTTAGCAAGCTAACAGACTGTGATGGTACTGGGCTTGTGTCAGGGGTCAGGCGCTCATGCTCATGTGTAGCATCCCACATTCCCACTCTCTGGACCAGTGCCAAGGGCTGAACCAAGGTGAACAAATACCAGGGCTAAAATAAGCGACTTGGTATCTAATTTGCATTTAATTTGCATGTCGCTAGACAGCAAGGCCAATTCTCAGGCAATTTTCCAGCTAAACAATGTCACTGCTGTTATGAAGGTCATCGGGTCTTGATTCCTGCCTGTGTGATTATTTCCTCTCCAGGATCTCTCCTGGAGCCCCACCCCCACCCCTCCCCTGAAAAACCAGCTTTCTCTCCAGGCCAGCAAGCACGCAGTTCTTGCTCTTCTGGCCTACCAGAGGCCTGCTGAGACTTAAAGGCTGCACCTCAGATACAATGTGCTCTAGGAGTCTGGGCCATTATATTTCCTTCTTTAGTTTTCCCCTCACAGTTTATAAGCTGTGGAAGGGTAGAGGTAAAGGAGAATGGCATATTATGGCTAAATAAAAGATCACAGGCTCAAAATGGAGCCACTACAGCCAACTCGCCAAACCAGTGCTTTGTATCTAACCCAACTGAAGTTTCCACCTTATATATCAAAAAATACAGTCTTGATAGATCAGTCAGGAATTTTCTGAACAGTACCAATTACCTAACGTGTCCTATGGGACTTCTCCATTCCCCACCCCCCCCCACACACACCGAGGAAGGCAAGGTAATCTACCTAATAAGACCCCCTGCCCTTCCCCTAAATGGAAGGTAACCTTGCCTAGAACAGTCCTTTCTTTTCTTTTGCTGATGAGTTCCTTGCTCCTGCCGCCCCATCCTATAAAAACCTTCCATCTTGTACAACTTCTCAGAGCTTCCCTCTGCTTGCTAGACAGGAGGCTGCCTGATTCATCAATCGACTAATAAAGTCAATCAGATCTTCAAATTTATTCAGTTGAATTGCTGCTCTTTAACACTATCGCTCTGCCTTGAGGCCTTCCTGGAACGATTTGGTTTTTAAAAGAGTTTCTGAAAAGGAAAGAGATATAACCAGGTGGTGAAACTAGGGTATTGACCAGGCCCCTGAGGGATGGCAGGATGAAGCGGCAGCAGCGTGCACTGAACGAGGGGTCCATGTAAAGCCAAAGGAATCTCCGAATGGGAGACCTGGGCCCAGCTTGGCTGCTGAGACTAGAGAGGCTGGTGAGGGGTATAGGGAGCAGAAGGGAAATCTGCAACTGATTCAGTGGACACCAGGCGGTGGGCATGGGGATGACATGGGGCAGACAGCTAGTGAGAACATCATCTCATGAGTTTTGGTGCTGCCCTTATGAATAAAAGTAGAAATGTGACAAGGGTGAAGGGGAGGAGAGAAAAAGGAGCATTTATTACGTATAGGATAGTTTCTATTCTCTTGTCAAAAGCCCTAAGATATAATCATTATTATCCACATTTTAAAGATAAAGAGAGAGCCTGAAAGAGCTGAAGTAACTTCTCCAGGGCTATATAACTATGTGGTGCAGTTAGAATTCAGCCCAAGATGATGAATGGGAAACATAATGACCAAATGAGTTGCTAAAGGAAAATAGTAAGTTAGCCCTCATGTCAGGTCTCTCTTTTTTTTTTTTTTTTTTTGGGAGAGAGAGAGAGAGACAGAGAGAGTACAAGAGGAGGAAGGGCAGAGAAAGGGACAGAGGGAGAGAATCCATACTGCCAGCACAGACCCGGGACTCAGGGCTCGAATCCATGAAGCTGTGAGATCATGACCTGAGCTGAAACTAAGAATCAGATGCTTAACAAATGGAGCCACCCAGGTGATTCTGAAGTCAGGTCTCTTAAAACAAGATTGGATCCCACTCTGTCACAACTCCACCTTCTGTGGTCTCCAGAAATGAATGTGGTTCTAATGTAAACCCATAGATTACACACACACACACACACACACACACACACACACACACACACACCTGCACCTCCTCCATCAAACTGTACGTACGTACCTTTCCTGCCTCCATATAAACACACAGGTGCTTCCCAGGCTGACTTCCAATGTGCATTAGAATGCCAGTGAGGCTTCTTGGGCGAATGCTGAAGACTAGCTTAAATTCTGGCCCCAACAGCACAGAATTAGCTTTTAAAAGAAAATAAAAAAGTTAAAACATCATAATTCAAGAAAAAGGGTGGAGTTCTTCAGACTCAAAGACATAAACTCTTCCAAATTGCCCCTTACCTAGGATGATATGACCTCCTTCTTGAGAGAAATAAATGCCTTTCTCCAAAGAGCCACCCAAGCACGGGGACACAGCGACACTTGCAGAAATGGTGTCCAGGGGTTTAAGATTCAACTGAAAGTTCCTCAGGCAGCCCACAAAGCTGTTTTGGGGGAGGCTCTGCAACCAAGCAGAAGAGAAAGCAGACTTTATTAGGCCACAACTCCCAGAGACACATGGGCAATCAAGGTTAAGGGCAGGGCAACTGTCTGCATAAGGGGGACGGTGGAGGGGAGTGGGATTCATCCATCCTCTTTCAGGGAGTCAGGTGGGCCTGACTGTTGCATTTAGCTCCCTGCTCACACTGCCAAGAAAAACCCGGATACCAGACGTCCAGTGGGTGGCCGAACTTTGAGGATGAAGTTTGAGTGCACCAAGTGGTATGGTGCAAGGGGCAAGGGCAGTGGAGGTCACTAGCTAGGGCCGGTCAGTGACCAGACCCTCGTCCACATGGACAGGGCTACAACAAGGGACATTTCCACCTTCCGGTGTACAGATCTCACTGCCTCTTTGCAGGTACAAACCACTTCTTATAGTTTCATGAGCCTATGCGATTGCTTAATGCAGGGCAGCTGACTGGAAAAGAGGCCAAAACATTCCAAAAATAATAAAGTGCAAAAAAGCTTCCTAAATTGTTGGGCTCAGCGCACCACCAACAAATCATGACTGCTGTGGAGTTAAAATAAGACACAAGGCACAGCCCATCAGCGGGCATGCGTGGAGCGCCTGAAGGTGGCCTGGAACAAGGGCTCCTTACGTGGGGCCCGAGGGTGCACTTCCAGGGTTCTGTGATCTCTTCAGTTACATACCAGGTGTTCTGTGTGTGTGCATTTTCCTGGGGAGAAAGACCAACTTTCCTTTCTAAAATTTTTAAATTCTTTTAAATTTAGTTTTGAGAGAGAGACAGAGACAGAGCGTAAGCGGGGGAGGGTCAGAGAGAGAAGGAGACACAGAATCTGAAACAGGTTCCAGGCTCTGAGCTGTCCGCACAGAGCCCTATGCAGGGCTTAAACCCATGAAACTGCGAGATCATGACCTGAGATGAAGCCAGATGCTTAACCTACGAAGCCACCCAGGCGCCCGGAAAGACTGTAACTTTAAAAATTTTTTTTTAAAAAAATTGATGAATCACTGAATAAAATCCTTAAACTCCCTTCCAAAATAAATGCTTTTAGGACCCTGGAATCCTACACAACAGATGCACTATATGATAATTTTAACACATGGTGATATTAGAGACACATATGGTGTCAGTGTCAACAATAAACTACCGACTGGGCTCCCTATGAATTTTTCGTTTCTTCAAATTGACCACCTTATGCAATGAGGAGCCTGTATCTGAAACCAAGCTCAGACTCCGCAGGGAAGGTCATGGCCTAACACTGAATCCCTAAGCGAGACTGCAGGCTGTGGTACCCAGAGTAGACACTGACTGGATGCTGCCTGCCCTCTGAAAGGAAATGGTTTCATGATTCGTGATTTGCATCCTCAGGGTGAGGAGATGTTGCAAAAAGAAACTTGGTTTGTACAAATGACATAAATGGGGTACTACGTATTGTCCCATTGATTAGGACCTCAACTGTAGCTTACGCAGGCCAAAAGAATACCCGTGCTGTGCTCTTGAATAGCTACCCCATCCTGTGATTTCTCTGAGAGGGAAATAGGTATAGAGGTTACAGAAAAGCAAACATTAACATTGAGGATTCTCCTTAGCAATTAATGTTATATATTATGCATGTATTATATAACATATCACATATATGTTATATATTATATAAGATTCATTATATAATGCATGTATTATATAATATTATATGTGGTAATATTATATGTAGTATTAATATATGACAATTATGTATAACTCTATCATATATTGTACATAATATATACAGTACATACATAATATACACATACATAATATATACAGTACATATATGTATATTAAATGTATTACATATGTATATAATATGCATGTATATATGTATAATATACAATAAAGAAAAACACTACTTTAGGACACGTTGGGGCTCTGGCCCTCCGGCAAAGCTCAAGTGGGCCGGGCTGAGCCCTAGGGAGATACTGTGGCCTAGGCTAGGTCAGCCTGACCACTGAATCCAAGTTGGCTGAAACTTCCTTTTCTAATCACATCCATTTCCAGGCCCAGATTTAAGTCTTGGCCCTTTGTCCCCCACTGCAAGCAAACATCGCTCCAGAATGGGCCACCAGCCCCAAGTTAAGGGCCAGAGGGGCTGGGCATGTGGTAGCATGTTTAGGTGAAGGGCAACCCTAGGCTTGAACTGGGGACAGGACCATCGTACTTCACTGTACGATGTGAAGGCAAAGCGGGGAGAAGAAGGACAGGTGGGCGTGGTGCCCCAGGTAATGCAGGTGTGATCAGGGCTCCGGCAGCAGGGGAGGGGAGAGGAGGGCTAGGGCACTCACAGGGCTTGGCCCTGGAGCCATGGCCACACCGGAGCCTCTGAACTTGACAAATCCAGTATGTCTCCCTGCTGCTTGGGGACAGACGGACTTGTCACTTGCCCATAGCCCAAAGTTTTCCCAAGTCTGGTTCTTGAGATAATTTTATTTCAGACAGTGAATAACATTAAAACACATATTCAGTTATTAAGTTAGTCCTTTTTCATTTCTCTAACTTTCCGATTAAGACAAGGAACAAATTCAAGTTTTGTGCTAGTATGTCTTAAAATGTCTTAAATAATAATCTCTTATAATCGATCACTTGAAAGGCTCCTTTTTCTCCAAACGAAGGGGGTAAAGGCCACACTGTTTTTTGTATTATTAAAAACACTATTTTGTTTACATGTATTTATATTTATGGTTACCTACTCTATATGGTAAAAAGTACTGGGTTTCCATTTATGGGGAGACAAAAACATCCTTTAAAAATAAACTTAAATAGTGAATTGACTAGGGCGCCTGGGTGGCTCAGTCAGTTAATTATCTGACTTTGGCTCAGGTCATGATTTCATGGTTTGTGGGTTTGAGCCCTGCATCTGGCTCTGTGCTGACTTTGAGCCTGCTTTGGATTCACTGTCTCCCTCTCTCTCTGCCCCTCCCCTGCTCGTGCTCTCTTTCTCTCTCTCTCTCTCAAAAATAAATAAACATTAAAAAAAAACATTTAAAAAATAGCAAGTTGATCAAAAGCAAGCTATTAAGTAAATTTTTTACATGTGTTTGGCAAAGATGTTGAAGGTGTGGCTAAAGTTCAGAAAACACCTTAATCAAAAATCTCCATCTACAAAACTTATATTTCTGCATTCCCTGGAAGAGAAACTAACAGATTCATGTCTATAAAGCCGTGGAGAAGCCTTAGATTCACTTGCTCAGGCCTGTGTCTCAAGCTGCACCTTAAAAATGAAGCGCTGGGAATGGGGAAGGGAAATATTCTCTGTGGACTTAAGGAAATTAATTACATGTTTAAAAAAATTATTTAAAATATTTTGAGATTCCTGGGGCACCTGGGTGGCTCAGTCAGTTAAGCATCTGACTTCAGCTCAGGTCATGATCTCATGGTTCATGAATTCGGGGCCCTCACTGGGCTCTGTGCTGACCCCTCAGAGCCTGGAGCCTGCTTCAGATTCTGTGTCTCCATCTCTCTGGTCCTCCCCCACTCACACTCTGTCTCTTTGTCTCTCAAAAATATATAAACGTTAAAGGGGCGCCTGGGTGGCTCAGCTGGTCAAGCGGTTGACTTCGGCTCAGGCTCAGGTCATGATCTTGCGGTTCGTGAGTTCGGGCCTCACATCGGGCTCTGCGCTGATAGCTCAAAGCCTGGAGCCTGCTTCGGATTCTGTGTCTCCTTCTCTCTCTGCCCTTCCCCCTCTCACACTCTGTCTCTCTGTCTCTCAAAAATAAAAAACATTAAAAAAAATAATAAATAAATAAATGTTAAAAAATTTTTAAGTATTTTGAGATTCTTGAATATCTTAATTATAATGATTATATATTAAAATGTTTTAATATATAATTGACATATAACATTATATCATTTTCAGGTGTGTAGCATAGTGATTCTATATATACATAGTGGTGTGAATATCATAAGTCCAATTAATATCCATCACTACACAGTTACAAACTTTTTTTATCTTGTGGTGAGAACTTTTATGATTTACTTTCTTAGCAACTTTCAAATATAGAATACAGTATTATTAACTATTAACTGAAGTCACCATGCCTTATATCCATGACTTATTTATTTTATTTATTTTATAACTGGAAGTTTGCATCTTCTTTTTTAAAAAATTTTTAATGTTTATTTATTTTTTAGAGACAGAGACAGAGAGAGAGCATGAGTGGGGAAGGGGCAGAGATAGGGGGAGACAGAATCTGAAGCAGCTCCAGGCTCTGAGCTGTCAGCACAGAGCCCGACACAGGGTTGAACCCACCAGCAGTGAGATCATGACCTGAGCTGAAGTCGGACGCTTAATCAACTGAGCCACCCAGGCACCCCTGGAAGTTTGTACCTTCTAGCCACCTTCATGATTATATTATAAGGTGAGTTATTTTTATATACTATTCTGAAGCTCAACTTTTTTTTTTTTTTTTTTGCATGAAATGCTCACCATGCTGTGTAGTTACCGTTTGTCACCATACAAAGTTCTTACAATATTATTGACCATATTCCTGGCACTGTACTTTTCATCCTGGTGAATTATTTATTTTACAACTGGAAATTTGTACCTCTTAGTTCCTTTCTCCTATTTGGCCTATCTCCTGCCCTCCCACCCCACTGACTTCTGCCAACCACCACTCTGTTCTCTGTATTTATGAGTCTATTTCTTTTTAGCTTGTTTGTTCATTAGTTTTGTTTTTAAGATTCTACGTATGAGGAAAATCATATGGTATTTGTCTTTCTGTCTGACTTATTTCACTTGGCAAAATAGCCTCTAGGTCCAGCCATATTGTCATGGCAAGATTTCTTTTTTTTTTTTATGGCTAAGTAATACTCCACTATATATAAGTACCACTTCTTTATCCATTTATCTATCAGTGGGCACTTGGGCTGCTTCCCTATCTTGGATATTGTAAATAATGCTGCAATAAACATAGGGGTGCACAGATCTTCTCAAATTAGTGTCTTCGTTTTCTTTGGGTAAATACCCAGCAGTGGAATTACTGGGTCTGCACAGTATTTCTATTCTTAATTTTCTGAGTAACCTCCATACAATTCTCCATGGTGGCTGTACCAGTTTGCATTCCCCTCAACAGTGCATGAGAGTTCCTTTTTCTCCATTTCCTCACCAGCTCTTGTTATTTCTTGTCCTTTCGATAACAGCCTTTCTGTCAAATGTGAGGTGATATCTCACTGTGCTTTTGACTTGCATTTCCCTGATGCTGAGCGATGTTGAGCATCTTTTGTGTGTTGGTGAAGCATAAATATTTACCTTTGGTTTCCATGTGGGAGGTGATCCCAGGTAAACTGGTGCTCTGAGGCTAAAGGTGGAATTTCCAGGCAAACTTCCTTCCCGGGCCCTCAGACCATCCACAACCAAGTGCCCCTTTTCTCCATCTTGCCCAAACACCACCTTAAGAGGAAAGAAGATAAATTAATCTTTTTTATCTTTGACAATTGACAATATATTTATTACTGGTCACAGGACATTTTTTAAAACAATTTTTTTCTGTTTCTTCAAAGAGCTTTAAAAAATTAGAAATTTTTCTCCCTCATATTATCAGCATCATCACCATTTTGTGAGATTATGGTAAACAGTGAATGGAGTAAGCTAGAAAAGTGAGCTTTGAAACAAAGGATTCCTCAAAAGTGAACTAATAAGATACCTTTGACCTATATACACTTATGCAAAAGAGAAACAAATGAAGAGCCACAGGAGTATAAATGAAGACACACCCAGGCCACAAAGGGGAAGGGATCGTTTGTGCAGAGGTAAGAAGGGGAACGTTACACGCTCCCTTCCGCACGCCTCCTGGAGCAAGGGGCCAGTGGCTACTTCTTTCCTAACAAGGAAGCACACATTTTCAACTCTTTGCTAAAAGTCAGGATCCCTGGGCTCTAGGGTGGACCCTCCCATCTCACCACTGTAAGGCTATTCACTAATGGCTCCCCAGCTTATTCTCCCAGCTGTGACCTCTGGCCCCTTCACCTGCCTACTGACAGGTGGGTTTGAATGTCTGACAGGCAACTCAACCCAAGGATGTTCACAGCAGAATCCCTCCTCTTCCCCAGCTCTAACGTGCTCCCTCTCCGGCCACAGCTCCTGCATCCCAGTAGTAGTCCTTGTGTTGACCCAACTGCTGGCCCCAAATCACAGGACTTGATACTGACTCCTCTTTCTCTCACTCCACATGTAGTCCATCAGCAAACCCTCTCGGTTTTCAGAGCACATCCTGGATGGTGCACTTCTGTCCACGGTCAGGGAAACCTCTTGAAGCAAAGGCAGTGGCATCCACCTGGCCGCCTTACTTCCATGCTTACCCTCGCTTCGTCTCTTCAAGCTAAAGACAGCTTTGAAAATATACATCTGTTCGTGCAGTGCTCCGTTTTTAGTTTCAGACTTCAGACACGTCAGAGACGCTCAGAATAAAATCCGAGTCCTCGCCTTGGTTTCAAAGCTTGTACGGTCTGGGCTCTGCCTCACTCCTGAATCCCATCTCTTATTCTTCCTGTTCTGTTCACTCAGCTAATTTCTATCTCAGAGTCTTTGGGCTTGTTGTTCCTTCTGCCTGGAACACCCACTCTGTAACTTCAAGTGACTGTCACCTCCCAAAGGAAGTTTTCCTTCACTACCCTATCTGAAATAGTCCTCATACTCAGCCCCTTCCTTACATTGCTTTAATGCTTTCTCCAAGCACTTACCAATATCTGACATTATATGGGGGATATTTGTTTATATGCTCTAGGATGGCAGTTCATCAAATATTTGTTGAAAGACTAAGTGACAAGGCACCTGGGTGGCTCAGTCGGTTGAGTATCTGACTTCAGCTCAGGTCATGATCTTACAGTTTGTGGGTTCCAGCCCTGTGCTGGACTCTGTGCTGACCGCTCGGAGCCTGGAGCCTGCTTCAGATTCTGTGTCTCCCTCTCTCTTTCCCTCCCCCCACTCATGCTCTGTCTTTCTCTCACTCTCTCAAAAATAAACATTAAAAAAATTTTAAAAAAGAAGAAAGACTAAGTGAGTATAACTTGTCAAGCTGCTTACGTTTCTTGAGTTCTAGTTCCCTCATCAGGAAAAAAAAAAGGTCCCTTCTTATCTTAAACTGTATTTCTTCAAATCTGGGATGCCTTCAGGGAAGATCTGGAATGCTAGGGATGCGGGTCTTCAGGCTTGTGCTATGTAGAAAGCATTTCAGGCTCAGAGAGGGGCCTGGAGACCCAGACATAATCTTGACAGACCGAAATGGTCCAGGAAGCAGGGACTGAATGCTGACATCTCCTTTCCAGATACTCAATGGTGAATTCTGATGCAGGGGGAGGGTCTCACACAGCCCCAGCTCTTACCGTGTGCCATTTCCCATCATTGCACTTCTCTTTGCTTTTGAGCCTCAGCTTTTCCCCTTCTGCCCCCAAAGCAAAGATGAGTCGTCCCTTTGAAAGATAAAGAGCCATATAGGAGTTCTTGGTGCCCGTGTAAAACATGAGCCCTCTGGAGGATGCCGTCTGCACGTCCACCGCGAACAGTGACCTGTCAGGAAAATAAACAATAGGCAAAGAAGGAAAACAGAAGTTTTGAGTGTTCTTCTGAGTCCCTGAAGCTGGGAGAGAGGATGTGGCACAAACCCCCAAACCCCCATGATTCAAATGAATGAGCTAAGACATGTACTGATTAAACAACCTATCTCTTTAGGAATTTTTAAAAGCCACTGTAGTCCAGCTATTAAACGTTTTGTGTATAATTTTCTTTCTATATTGGGGAATAATGAGCCAACTCTATGGCAAACCAAGATGGCGGGGTAAGCTCCAGCATATGGCAAGAAAGAAGATGCCCTACCTTTTTTTTTTTTAAATCTGCATTTAAACAGATCATAAAATTTAAGTTGTATACATAATTTACCATGTCAACCTTTTTAAAGTGTGCAGTAGTGTCAAGTACATTCCCATTGCTGTGCAACTGGTCTCCAGAACGCTTTACCTTGCAAGACTGAAACTCTACCCAGCAAACAACACCTCTGCATTCCCCATCCCCTATATACTGGTGACCACCATTCTACTTCTTGTCTCTCTGAATTTGATTACTGAGGTCTTTCATATAAGTAGAATTACATAGTATTTGCCTTTCTGTGACTAATAGCTCATTTCACTTAGCAGCCAGTACCTTTTTAACCCAGTGAATATCAGTGAATATCTACCGGTGCAAGGAGTGGGACACTGTAAGGGGAAGTGTGTGTGTGCATGCACGCACGCCCGTGTGTGTGTGTGTGTGTATGTGTGTGTGTGTGTGTGTGTAGGTGGGGATAATTTGAATAACAAGGATTTGATTTAAGCATCAGATAAGTATTTTCTTTCAGTTAGACATATTTTACATAGATGTGGGAAGTACAGATCCATCTTCTCCCACCACATTTATATTTATTGGACCTTAATACCTCACCTACAATGGAACAGGAATTAAGCAAACATCATGCAGTAAAAGCAAAGAATGAAAGCTAATATTCCTTTGCACGATAGTTACATATCATATGCACATCTGGCTGAGCTCCCTAAAAGTACAGTGTGACAAGGTGGTGGGGGACACACGTATCGGTAGCTTGTCATCACCCACTCCCTGTGGCTTATGTCTAAGCACACCCAGACAGAGGACAGGAACTAGGTCTATCCTCCTTGAAGCTGCATCTCCAGTGCTTCGTACGCAGTAGGCAGTCAACAAATAGTTTGGCTGAATTAAATAGTTAACTGAATAGTTGAATTAAATGCTAAATGGAAAACTTAGAGGCAGAATCAGGAAGCGGAAGAAAAAAATGACACTGTTACTTCTCTTTGCTCTTTAATACTGTGAGGCTGAGCAAACACGGAGATGCTTTAATTTTTTAGATTAGCAAGTTTCCTTGAGGGTGATGTTCTTCAAAATGAAAAAGAAATCTATATTTGTTAAATTAAACCAACCAGATGGTGACACCGCTCAATATTTCTCTTGGTGTAGCTGTGTGCGGAGGTTTGGAGAATGAGGGTTAGCCAATTTAAGGAGGATATTCGAACTTGCTACAGAATTAAAGTATTTTACATATGTGGGCTCGGTTATCAGACTTGACATTTGCTTTTCAGAGTTATTTCTTAAAGCAGCTTTCTTTCATAAAAGGCTAACTGACTAACACCCGAAAAAGACAGCAGTATATTCAAATCCCAGCATATGATACTGTAGCTATGACTCTTCTTTGCTAGTGGATAGGAGAATAAGGCAGGGAGTGAAGTGGCATTTTTATGCATTCGTCAAAAGGATAAAATAGTGGTGCAGCATTTTAAAGGAGAGGCCAAAAATTGCTAGGATAGAAATTAGAATGAGGACACTGCAAGAGCCCATATCCTGGACTGGTAGCATCCTGAAAATATATTCTGATTGCTAGCATATTTGAGACTAATATAATTTAAAAACTATGTCTATTAATGATAACTTTTTTCTACTTTCCCTTTAAAAACATCCTCTTCCCACTTATTACATATAATTTAGTGTTGCAAAGGAAGATGTCGGGGTCACATCCTTAGAAGAAGGTAGAGGACTCACCACACTGAATGTGATGAGAGAAAAAGTGCAAGACAGAAAGGTGCTTTGCAGGGAGGCGGAGGGAAGGGCTGGTGGAGAAGCCTTGGAGCCCAGGCAGGTGGGAGGGGAGGCTGGGAGCATTTGCACAGAGATCATTATCCATTAAGCTCAGCTTGACCAAGAGCACAGTGGGTGGGAGTGGGGCCTTCCTCCCGACAGGTAGCCCTGGAAAGGGCTAATAAAACTCAGTAGGACCCCACTTCTTAGTCTCTGTTAGTATAGTTCTGGCAAATCAGGGATCCCAGCAGGAGCTGGGGAGCTGCTGGCATAGGGTTCTCCTTCTGAACTCCACCCTTCCTCTTCCCGGCTTTCACATCTGCCTGTGAATTGTGCACTTGGCTTATTGAGTGCGTGAGGGCCAGCCCTTTGCAAGCTACTATGTCTCCTCCCTGCAAGAAAAGCATTATCAACCCCATCTAGCTGATGAGAAAATGGAGAGTCAAAGAGATGTAGCAACTTACAAAAGCATGTGAGACCAGCATAATGATGCTAAGTTTATGGATAGAAAGCTGAGGCCAAAGGAAGCTGGACACTAGCCTATGGTGTCCATGGACTTGCTGCTCCAAGCTCCGGAGTGAACGTGCTGTGGGGACGCAGAGGTGGTCCCCTGCCCCCGCCCCCATGCCCTCAGGTCTGCAGTGCCATATGGGGGATTCCCAGCCAAGAACTGAGCTCGGCAGCAAAACTAGAGCCAAGCCATTTATGTCCAGCTCTTCTAAGGGGGGGACCTCTGCTTTGCTGCTGGCCCACGGTTCACGGGTGCCATTCTCCTGTCTCAGCCCAAGGCTCTCCACGTCAGCCCCTGCTCCCTCTGCCTTTATCTCCCACAGGAACGATACATCTCTTGCACATCTAATCCCATCTTAAAATGTGCCTCCCAGAGGACCAAACTGGCAAATGGCCAGAGGTCACACAGCCAGCAAGTGGCTGAGCAGGGACGGAAGCTCAGTCTCAAAGGCAGGCCTTTTTGACCCCTGGGAAAATCTGCTTCTGGATATAAATCATCACGGAATTTTGGCACCTTGTTATTTATGTCTCTGAATCACATGAAAATGGTGAACCTTGTTTTCCTACTTTCTTCCGACATAATTAATATCTCTTCGCTCGCTCCTCCCCAAAAGCCACGTGACTTGTTAGCACGAGAAGTCCAAAAGTGGTCTCTAAAAATGATCTATCTGGCACTGAGTCTACTTAAAAGAATTATTTTTCTCTGACTATAGAACGCAGACAAGAAAGGTGATTTATCACAGAAATAAATAGCAGCTTTGAAGAGAAATATCAGTCTTATTTTTAGAACACCGTCAACCCTACACCAGAGCCGGGGCGACTGTTTCAGCCGCGGAGCAGCCCCATCACGTGTGCGTTCCAGCTGCGCGGAGGGCGCACACTTGGGCGGTCATGTTCCCTGTCCTGTGCAGGCCAGCACCTTCCTTCACCGCAGTGGTGCTGCCGCTTCATTAGGGACAGGTGCATGGTGTCACGCCGGCCAGCCTGCTCTGGGACAGGACTGCAGAGTCAGGTTCTGAGTTGGTGTGGGGGCCGGAAAATGAGCAAATACCTGGGTTTCAGCAACTCCTGGGGAATCGTGAAGAGCAAGTGGCTGGTCGGACTGTCCCCAAACCTGAGGGCTCCATGACTGGCCTGGGCCTGGGGAGGTGGCAGGCAAGACTGGGCATCTCGCCACATGTCCATGCTCCTTGGGGAGGCCACCGGTGTATCCCGCAATGGCTGCAAGGGAGAGAAGCAAAAAGCAAGGATAGCTAATCATCAGGGGAAAGAGTAAAGAACACTTAGCTCGATAAGGTGTCTCACGCAATTATTACTTTGATCCTAGGAGATTAATTCAAAAGAGATAAATTCATCCTCGGGGAGGACGCATGTTCTTCCCATCCGATACAAGTGTGGTCTCATTCCTGACAGCTGCCACACCTGGGACCAGTGGGTTTCCAGAGCCCCTCCCCCTGATGGAGCTGTGGATCATACTGTCCCTCCTGAGAGAGCCAGCATTTGGCCAGCAGCATGAGGCCTGCACAGACAACTGGTGGGACACAGAGCCACCAATCCACCACCTCTCCTTGGAGCCATTCACTTGGGTTTGTGCAGCAGGGCAGTGAAGGAAACAGAGAGCGAGAACCAGAGGTGTGTGGTGGGGAGGGGGCATGGCCTGCCTCCACTTTAATCAGAATTGACCCATGCACGGAAGTATATCCTGGGCTAGATGACACAGGGAGCTTTTGAACGGAACTGAGTTTTAATGCCCCCAAACAACTATAGTGCATATCAGTAGGGATAGAACAATTGTTAGATACGGAGACTCCCCAGCTGTTCTCCCCTTTTTCTCTGCTCTGAAGAGCCCAGATTTCGATCACGTGTCCATGACTCCCACAAGACCCAGTGCTCCATTGGGTTCTCTATTTGTCAAAGTGAAGGGCGGGGATTTGCTGTGCCAGGGACTGGTTGAGGAATGAACGTCTGACCTCCTTCTTGGACAATGAACCTTGAGGGGAAACAGAGAGTGGGGGCTCTGAGAAATATGTCTTGGCTGATAAAGACCAGCTGATGGGTCTGGTGCTGGGCATTACCCTGCGTGGATATGAAGCCCTGAACTACGCAGGATGGAGCCTGGGTGAGCTGAGATGGGCCAGGCCTCAAACACTACCTGTCCCCAAACTGTCCATCATGTGACACATTGATCTTCTTACTGTTAAACCATTTTACTGTGGACCTAGTGGCTAAAGGCTTTCAAAAAAATTTAAATTCCTTCAAGATCAGGTTATCCTTCTGGACCTGATTCCTGGATAGGATGTTCGGAATAGAAACCCAATGCTACTTACTTAAAATGTTTTGTGTTTACACGTTGCTGAGTGGAGATGGGCAATCATACTCACCAGAGAGTTAAATGAATTGCTTAAAACTATTTCACATCCAGCCCAAGCTGGATTTGAGTGGAGCTTCCTTACTGGGGCCTCCCTCCCTCCCTGAGTCTTCCCTGTGTGTCAGTAGCAGTAACATCAAGATGAACCATTTTCATAAATACCTTTTGTCACCAACTCTTCCATTTCATAATGGCACCAACTTCCTTCAAGGCACCCAGGCCCTACATCTTGGTCATCATGGACGCCCACCTCCCTTGCCTCTTCCTTGAGTTCCGTTTCCATGTCCTACTTCATCTCTGTTGACACAACTGCCACTCCCAGTCCCTCTGCCCTGAAAGCCAGACTCCTGACTCTCTTGCCTGGACTTTGTCAGGAGTCTGCCAATTTGACTCCTTGTCTCTAGAACTTTTCCTCATCAAACATGCTGCTGCCTATTAATCTTCAAACACGGTTTAAGGCAATCCTTTCATAGGCTTTATGTTAATTATAGAAAAATGTCAAAATTACATCAGGCCATCCTATCCCCGATGGGGCTCAAACATGAAATTCTGAGCTTACCTCTGTCACTCTCCTTCCTCCACCCAATTTTCCCTGTTCACCACGCTTTTCAAACCTGTAGAGGCCACAGGATGTGGTCTGAAGAGAACATTCTTTGAGACCTAGCTCTAAGTTTGAATTCTGAGCCTACTGTTTACTAGTGCTCTTGGGCAAGTTGCTTTTATTTTTTTTAAAACCTCTCTATGGGGCGCCTGGGTAGCTCAGTTGGTAAGCATCCACCTCTGGTTCAGGTCATGATCTCACGGCTTTTGGGCTCGAGCCCTGTGTCAGGCTCTATGTGGACAGCTCAGAGCCTGGGGCCCACTTCAGATTCTGTGTCTCCCTCTCTCTGCCCTTCCCCCGTTTGCTCTCTCTCTCTCAAAAATAAACATTAAAAAAAAATTTTTTTAAACCTCTCTGAGGCTCCATTTCCTGACATGTAGAGCTGGCATTTTATTCTGCCCTCAGAGGGGTGTGGTAAGAACCAAAAGAGACAGTATGCAGACTGGTGAAGATGAGAGATGCAGGGGAAGTGAGTGCACCTGAGTCACACCCACATCCTGCCTCCTGGTTGCAGGCTTCTGCTCATGCAGAGTGACATCCGCTTGTCTAAATCTAACCCATACTCCAGACCCAGTTCTTCTCCCCTCCAGAAGAACCCCCCGATCTTTGAGGCAGGAAAGTTCCTGTTGGTTGCATGTTTTTTGTTTGCATGGAGGTTATTAGTGTATATCATAGTAACAGCTTATATTTATCACGTGGTTACCACATGCCTGGCACTTCTCTATATGTTGTGTGTTTAGTACCTCATTTAACCCTCACAACAATGCTAGGAGACCTTACTTTATACATCTGCATGCATGTTGCAGGCAAGAGACCCACTGAGAGGTTAAAAAATCATTCACAGCCACACACCTAATAAGTGGTAAAGCCTCATGCAAACCTAGTAAGTCTGACCCCAAAGTCTAGTAAGTCTGACCCCAAAGTCTACTACTTTACCACAAAACTTTGTTGCTTTCTTTCTATTATTGGGCTTTTGGAGGTAGAATTGATGTTTTATTCCATCTAATCTGGGGGCTTGCACAAAACAGGGGCATAATTAAATACAGTGTATTCACTGGTGGCTTCCACATCAATGGACCCAGCCTCTGCCCCCATCCACTGAGGCCCATTCAGCGGCACCTGACAGTCCCCGCCAGTTCTCTCTCCATAGATGTCCTCCAAGCACCTGTCATTCAATATACAATATACTCCACTCAGTCTCTTTTCCTCCAAATACTTGTCCTTCTTCTATCTCCACGAATGGCACCTCTATCCATCCAATACCCCGGACTAGATGCCTCAGAAACATCAACTCCTGCCTCTCCCTTGCCATCCACATTCAATTATCATCTGCATCCTATACATCCTGTCTTCTAAATAGCTTTGAACCCTTTTCCTTCTCTCCATCTCTACCATCACTGTGTTAATTTAGTCTCTCAGTAACTCTCAACCTTGCAATGAAAAAAAAAAAAAAAGAATACCTGATTTCATTCCTGATGGATCAGTCCTAAAGATGTGCTTTTCATATCAGCAAAAAGACTACCCTCTATAAAGTGTGTTTCTTCATAGTAGCATAAAACATTTCTTACTATGGACTATCTATTCAACTTCTCCAAATCACTGTTCAGCAAGGGAACTACTGGCAGACAAGTAGCATGGGGGTTGATGTTGAGAGAAAAGTATGTTGAACAGAAGTGCATTGCCCTTAAAAGGGTGCAGGCAGTGGGATCAGGCTGTCTGGTTTTGAATTCCAACTGCACCTTCTACCTTTGGGAGCTTGGGCAAATTGCTTACCTTTATAAAGTACAGCATCTTTTTCTGTAAGATGTGGCTACTAACATACTTGCTTGGTACCATTACCATAGTATGGTAATATAGAAACATAGTAATAATACTTCCTCACAAGGTTACTTGCAGATGTAGTAAGAAAAGCCACTTAAAGAGCTTCATAGTAATAATACTTCCTCACAAGGTTACTTGCAGATGTAGTAAGAAAAGCCACTTAAAGAGCTTAGCACAATGCCTGGTGCATAGGAGGTGCTCAGTGTCACTCATTAATCGTATTAACTGTAACCTCAGACACAGGGAGGTCATAGTGTTGACCTTGGCCACAGCAAGAAATTCTTTAAGTCCTAACGCTGTGTCCAATTCATTACGGTGCTTCTGCTCCTCCAAACAAGAGACTTTACTTCCTTTCTGCCTCTCTTAGTGGTGCACTGTAGAATCACCTAGAAGCTTTACAAACTCCTGCCACTTGGACCTATTTCAAGAGCATCTGATGTAATTAGGAGGGATGCAACCCAAGCCCTGGGATTTTAAAAGCTCCCCAGATGTTTCTAGTGTGCAGTCAAGGTCAAATCACACTCTCGGCAAGGCCCGGGTGCATGTGTACATGTTGTCTTAAGAGCCAGGGTGGAGGGTTGTCTGCGGGGAGGGGAAGGGGCATGACCCCTGTATCCTAGAGAAAATCACTGTTCCTGTTAGATACACAACAGGAATGTCAACAGAGCGAGACATCATATACAGAACTTGAGAAACCTGAGATTTAATTTGTTCGGTCTGCAAAAAATTGCCAAATTTTCATCAAGATACAAAATAAGAGCTAATACGGAAACCTTTACCACATCTTGGCACAATCCAATTGTTGATGACTCATCAAGCCCACTTCCTAGAGGCACTGACCCCCCCAAGGGATCAGGCGATCTGCACCTCTACCACCACCCCAGCCCCCTCCCCAACATCTCACATGGGGCAGGATTCTCTCATGAAAATCATCTGGAGAGAAGCCAAAGCCAGTGTAGGGTACACTTACCTGGTTGATATTGAAAGCGTGGGCTTTGTTAAACTTTGCAGAACCTCTATACAACATGAGAAAAGGTGGTTTGTTTAAACTGCAGCCTCCCAGGGACACATCTCTCTTGGTAGATTTGCTGGCCAAGTCCAGGACTGTAGAACTCTCTGACAACCTGGAATGAGGGCAGAGAAGAAAACCATTGCCAAACTCGGACATCTCAAGGAAGATGCACTGGCACAGAGAGCTTGCTTTAAGAATACACGCGCTTACTGTCATGCTTTCTAGGTGAACTTTCCTCTCTACCTGTGCGTTGTCTCTAGAGGAGGTACCGGGCTCAGAGGAGAGGGTGTGATGGGCTGTTACCCACCCGTGCATTCCCTAAAACACTCGGCACGGAGACTTGGCAGCAGAAAGGCCTGAGCAATTGTATTCACTTGGCTGGTTAGGGCTGGGACAAAACCAGAAGACTACAGCTATTTCTTTGGAAATGGTGTCATCTAGAAATACGAAAATGAAATATGCAGAGAGGAGAAAAGTAGGTGTCGATGATCCAGAGTGACGGTGGGCATCAGGAAACCTTAGAAATGAGTTTGCAGAAGGGTTTTTATCTCGCTGCACTTGTGTAAGGGGGTCTCACAGATAAATCTGCTTTATCTCGTGATTGGTGTCTGAGCCTGGATGGACACCAGGAGTCCCCAAGCTCCCAACAGGTTGCTCGAGTTTCCTGACCAGTTCTGGGCTCCTCTTCTGCCCTGAGGAGGGTTTTGCCTTTTATCTAAACATGATCATTTTGGGGCATCCGGGTGGCTCAGTTGGTTGAGCAACTGGCTCTTGGCTTTGGCTCAGGTCATGATCTCACGGTTTGTGAGTTCACACCCCACATCAGCACAGTGCCTGCTTGGGATTCTCTCTCTCCCTCTCCCCCTCCCTTGCATGTGTTCTCTCTCTCTCGCTCTCAAAATAAATAAACATGATATAAAATAAAATAAAAGTGATCATTTTGAATCAAAAGAAAAGAACATCTAAGCATTTACATGCAAGCACCAGGCTCCTCTCTCTATAGAAAGTCACATTCGAGTTTGACAATGTGGTGATTTGGTTTCCCAGCAGTACACTGGCCCATGCAAGTCATCAGCCCCCAAATCAGGATGGATCTGATTAAATCAAATGCGCAGTCTTGATTAAAATGAAGTGAAATCTCAGTTTAAAAAATTCTCAGGGCCACCATCAGAAAATTAATTTTCATTAGACCTGTTTCAAGGTTATGTGCCAACGCTGTTCCCATAAAGGGAGGCAGGGAGGGTTTTGTTGGAGATGGTTTGTTTTTAATGTGTGTATCTTGTCTAGGATGGCATGGGCGAGTTTGTGGGATGAGAGGCTGGTGAAGCAGGTGGTGACAAATCCAGCTGTGCTACCAGAGCGAGGAGATTTCGTCGCTGTGGGAAGGCGGCTCTCACACCCACAGCCACACACACAGGAATGGCACTCACCTCTTGATAAAGACGTTGCTGATACAACCCTCAAAGTGACTCCCGCCCAGACGCAGGGTTTGCTGGGAATCTGTCAGGTCATGTAGCTTTTGGTTATTTTTCAGAGGCTGGTCATCAATGAGAAGCCAGAGTCTGGAAGAGGAGGAAGACAAAATAAGATTGAGAAAGAACTGCCGGGAAGAAACGTTTCTCATGATGTGGCCAACGTCTTGTCTTCGATTCAGACTCAGTATCTTTAACCTAAAGTAACTCGTTAAATCAGACTTGTTTTTAAAGAGCATTTACATTTCTTTCCATGTATTTCTTTTGCACAGATTCTTGTCAAGGTATTCCATACGTGTGGGAAGTTCACATATACTGTGTACAGCTCAGTGAATTTTTTGCAAGGTGAAAATACCAATGATACCAGCACCCAGATGAAGCAGAACAGACCAGCACCCAGGAACCCTGCCTTGTGCTCGCTTCTCCCCCCTCCAAGGGTATGGCAACTATTCTGAATTCTGAGAAGAAAAATTAACTTTGCCTGCTTTTGAATTTTATAGAAATGAAATCATAGGAGATGAATTCTGTTATGTGTGACCTCTTTTATTCAGCAGTACACTGGGGAGCTCATTCAAGTCAACCTACACAGTGGTAGATCTTTTTGGTCATTTTGTTTCGTTCCTTCATTTTGAATATGCCACAACTCGTATATCCATCCAATGGTTGACTGATTTTTTTTTTTTTTAATAAGGAGATTGACCAAGAACCAGGAAGAAGGCAAATCTTATTGGTAAAACAGTGTAAGCATCAAGGATACATACATTATGAAAAAGATTCTAGAACATTCTATTAAATTAAAGTCTTAGGGGTTTGGCAGAAGAGCAATTCCACTCACCCAGAGTTGTCATTTATTACAGATACATAATGCAGCAAACCATCCGTGTATGTCTGGGGAGATTTAAAAATGGGGCTGTTTCTGTCTCTGGTGTTAAGTTCAATGTGACCATCTTCCAGGGTGACCTGCAGGTTACTTTTCTGAAATCACAGAATATGCCCATCAATGTCATTAATTTCCATTTCAACATTATGAGTATATCAATACTGAATTTATGATCAAAACCATGTATAAAACAGGCAGGTGGGTTTGACCCAAATGTTTTGACTTTGCTATTTTGAGCTAAAGAGTATTTCTGATAATTTAGACTCCATGTTTATGAATATAAAAGTCTTATGCAAATTGTTTAAACACTGATGGATCTGTCAAAAGCATTTTATGACCTATATTCATAAATCAATTTAACTTCTCCATCAATTACACAAAACAGTTAAGCCATCTCTAAATTTTTCTATTTCTACTTCCAATTTGTTGAAGTTGTTTTCATCAGAATCAAGTCTTTTCGTCATTATGAATTTTTTATTTTCTGGTCATAATATCTAGGAGGTTCAATTTTCAAATGTCAAACTCTGCTTTGACATCTGATCTAAATTTTGGTAGGATGATTAGATTCTTGCTGTCGGTTAATTAAAAAACAGATATAGTGTTTGTAATTGTCATTTTAATTTTGTTGTTCTTTTTTTTTCTACCAAATACAGTTTTTTGTTTTTTTGGTTTTTTTGTTTTGTTTTGTTTTGTTTGTTTGTTTTGCAATTTTCAATAGGGTGTGATCATTCACTGAGTTTTTAGGCTAAAACAATTTTCACAGCATGTGGTTATAGCCACCGTCAGTTTTATATTTTTTCAGTTGGTGCTATTCATTATGAATTGGATAAAAGAATACCAATTTATATGTATTTCTTAGCTAACACATTATGAAGTTGAGGGCAAAGTTCCTAGGATATTTCTAGAATTCCTAGGTCTAGGATTGATCTCCTCTTCTGCTAAGTCAACTCTTATGCTGGCTCTCAACTGTTTTGTAAACTGTATACTCAGTATCCCTACACTTAGCCAAGGAAACAAAAGTTGGATGTCAAAAGAGCTAGGTCAAAGCATCCTATTTTGATAGAAAGGGCACTTTTGCAGTCAAAATGCTGGCATGTGCTTCTTCAGGGAATAGTTTTAAAAGAAAATCTCTAAAGGCCGATTGAGCAAATATTATTGAGAGGAAGCCTTCTAATATGACACAGCCACAGAGTCACAGAGCCAGCTACCATGATTTCTTTCAACAAATACTGGATGCCTGTTGTGTTGTGTTGACAATCCTTAGGAAACAAATCCAAGATTGTCAGTATTCTATTTCTACCTCTCTTTTAAAATCCCCCTCATTCCACAAGGGGATTTCTAAGTATTAGTTGACTTCTATAACTATGTAAACACACAAGTGAAATCCTATTAATCTACAGTGGGTACCTTCTTGCTGAAGAGAATTCTGTCCTATTGTTGTACATAAACAAAGAGCAAAGGACCTTATTTTCTTTCATTCCCCAGATGTAAATATTGTCCAACTAGCTGATGCTGCAAACAAGGAATCTGAAGAACTATCTTTCATAGATTCAAAAAAGAATAGTGATGATATATTCTAATTTTTTTCTTAGATCTGAAACTTTAAGCTGCATTATTATTTATAATAGTTATAATTCACATTAACTCCTAAAATAAACCCAAGAGGAATGAAAATGGATCCATGCATACATATAAGTCCAATTCTGTAAACTATGATGTACTTCCTAAGCCTTATTTCTTTTAGGACTTGCCCCAGGAAGAGGAATAACCTTCATGGTTGAACTATACGATGCCCTTCACCCTATGATGATGGATAAAATGCCTACTTAATTTACCTTCAAAATCTCTCTATTGTTTTTGACATCAAACTTTGAGTGAGGTTTAAACCTTATTCAGTATTCATGCAATATTTCATACCCGTGTCTGGTGACTTAATAATAGGCCACTGGGTTGAAAGGTCTGAAATCCAAAGGACACCTGGAAAGACTTGAGGAAAGGGGAGTCCAAATTCGTGAAACTCAATTGTCCATCCCTGGAGAATGAGGCAGATCGCACGAGCTGAAAGGCAAACACGGAATAAATTACTGGCATTGGAATCATTTCATGCTGAAATCCAGTATCTTATCCTCTGTCACTTCACCTGAGCTGATTAATGTGGTTTATGTTGCCTCAGGAAGAAACAGTTTGCTTTTCTGCATGATAATTTACCAAGCGTCAGCGTTTTTGTGTGTATAGTCGGTATTCCTTTTTTCCTACGTATTTAACGTACATACCTGAAGGGGTTCTGTATTTTGCAAATATGAGGGGAGCATAAACAAACCAGTTCATTGTAATTTTGTGCGCAACTGGGAAGACTCGAAAGTTAATGCGTAAATGAATACCAAAGATAGGTTGGTTGGGGAGCAGTCCTTCTCTACAAGGTTTTGAATACTCACCTTCCAGTCTTCTGAGCATTTTTTTGTTACTCCCACAGTGTCATTCAACCTAACAACACCAGTAGTTTTCTTCAGGTTTTTCATGCAGCCTCGGAAAGCAGGTGTAGAAATGTTAAACCTAATTTGGGGTACAAAAAAGGAAGAGGTATACCAGACCAGGCTTGTCTGAGAATTGGAGCTGAGACTCTCTACTTTGTCTGCTACTTTTCACCCATGAACAGGTATGTATTTTATGGGTTTTCATAAAAACCTGTTTTCATGGGACTTCTATAACACTACTTATTTCGTGAAGCTGAGAACACCGACTTCCTTTCGGTGTGATTCTGCATTCTCAGCTTTAAAAATAAACATAATAGTGCTGACAGAAGAATGACCAGTGTCCTTAAAAAGCATAGAGACAGAAAATGTACAAGATGTAGAATCCTCTCCCTTCCAAAGTCATAGTGGTACATGGTGAATAGGAAGTATATTAACAAATTAATATACTATAAATATTATATAAATATATATTAATATATAAAGAAGTCATTTATTAGAGCCAAGAATGCTCTAGAAAACTCTTTGCTCTTTTTTCCTACACACTTTTAAGTTAGTCACCATTAACTCAGTAGAAACAAATTGTTACATTTGTGTTCTAGTCAATGATGAAAAATGTGGCTTGGTATTGAATTAATGCCAGGTCGGAACAATAGAAAGCACTGTGAGGATTAATCAAGTTCATGTGGACCGACGGGGTGGCTCAGTGAGTTAAGCATCCAACTTGGGTGCAGGTCATGATCTCAGGGTTCAGGGGTTCAAGCCCCGCGTTAGGCTCTGTGCTGACAGCTCAGAGCTTGGAGACTGCTTCAGATTCTGTGTCTCCCTCTCTCTGCCCCTTCCCCGCTTGTGCTCTAGCTCTTAAAAATAAACAAACAACGACAACAAAAAGTGAATGCACCAGGTGTGGCATGCAGTTGTGAGAGTGCAGGAGGTGTTTTCTGCTGCACTAGAGAGGAGGGCTCTGCACCCAGACTTCCTGGGTTCAAGCCCGGTCCCTGCCGTTTGAGCAGGTGACTGAACTACTCTGTGCCTCTGCTCATTTCTACGATGGGAACACGTTTATCTGTTTTATCAGGTTGTCATGAATTTAAATGGGCTAATATGTGTAACACATGCAAATGATGCCCGGTATAGAGCAAGGACTCCACATGAGATGTCGGGGTGAGTAACTCTCTCCGTATGACTGCAGTCATAACAACAGGAATTTCTTTCAGCAGCAGCTCTGCCTATGTGGCTACCTTGGCATTCCCCCCTCCTTTTTTTCTTTTCATTTTTTTTTTTCTTTTTTGTGCATTTCCCTTTTGATTTGACTTTTGGATCTGTCTGGAGCTGACTTCACATAAAACATTAACACACATGAACTGACTGGAGTCCAGGCAAATATTTGTGTTCCTTAAACAAATGATGTAACTAAGAAAAACCCAAAGCTTATTTCCTTACAAATCCCTAAGGCAGCTCACCTTTCTAAATGGAAAGATATCTGCATTCATTCTTATTCAAACCATTATAAATAGTTGAGTTGCATGTAATATGCATACAGTTAAATTTCATTAGAAGGAAAAGGAAGAAACTAATCCCGCTGGTATTGCAGCGTGAGCTTAATTATTTTAAAGATGACGCTTTTTTTGCCTTGGAAAAGAAAGTTTATATTAATTCCTGGAGTTTGTCTATTTACACATATTTTAAAATCCATTCTCTGTGGGCTTTGCACATGGCTTAGACCATCACCATCCCATGATGTCCTTTTTTCCATCAAGTATAAGTCCAAGGAAGAAGGCAGCAGAAAAGCAAAGTGGGGAAGACAGGAAGCTGGCGGATGTGGAGCACCTATTCTGTGAGAAGCACCATTATTCCAGCCCCACCAGAACCTTCCTAGGGAGGTGTTTTCTTCTCTAACATTGACTGAGCTCTTACCACCTGCCTGGCTGACTCTGACCCACTCTGAATCCTCACCCCGCCCCGAGAGATAGGTAGATACTCTGACCATGTCCCAGAGGTAGCATGGGGAGGCGTGCGGAGCTTAAGCAACTTGTCCAAGGTCATGTGGCAGGAAGGTGGCCGCCTGAGTGCTGGGACCTGAGCGGTCAGTGTGTCACACAAACAAGTGTGATTCGCAGTCCTTGCTCTTTACATTTACACAGTTTGTGTACTTCTAGCACTTGGAAGAACAGTGACTTTTTCCTATAAAACAGACATCTACAGCAGAGGTGTTAAGATGGAAGGTTTATTTCCACTATTCTTTGAGGTGTCCTTGTTCCTCTGGCTCATCTGAAGGCCTAGAATTCCACACTGAGTCCAGGATGCAAGGGCTGAACACACTTGCAAGAGGAACGTGATTGTCTTGGGATGCGGGGTGCTGAATGAATGGATTAGCGCACTGAGCTATGTACGTGTACTGTGGGCCAATCTATTCACAAACACCGAGCTGGTCCAAACCTGTGGCTGGCAGATTTCAGAGCAGTAAGAGCCAAATGTAATCCAAACCTCAGTGCTGGGTATTGAGTATATGTCCAATAGATCCTTGACTGATTTTTGCTTTAAGAATTATTATTTTCAGGGCACCTAGGTGGCTCAGTCAGTTAAGTGGGTGACTTCAGCTCGGGTCATGGTTTCGCAGTTCTTGAGTTCAAGCCCTGCATCGGGCTCTGTGCTGACAGCTCAGAGCCTGGAGCCTGCTTTGGATTTTGTGTCTCCCTCTCTCTCTGCCCCTTCCCTGCTCACTCTCTGTCTCTCAAAAAAAAAAAACATTAAAAAAATTACTATTTTTATTTTAATGGTTTATTATTACACTGACACAATGGTGTAGGTCTTTCCTCAGGAAAGATTTCCTGTTGCTTGAGAGCCTCTGACATTATCAGGGTGATTTTCTCTTCTCATAGGAAGCAGATGGGATTAACAGATTATGATTTCTGATTGTAATCCTAAACAAGCCATTCCAAGATAGGGGTCCCCACCCCCACGGGGATACATTATAGAGAGAGAGGAGAGAACAGGGCACTCACAAAATCTCTTGGTCAGGACTGCTTCAATTAGAGATTCAACTGGCTTCCTTCTTTCCAAACTAGGTTTAAGTACTACTGTCTCTAAGGGCCTTCCTCTTATGCAGGAGTCAGAACACCTCCCTCCTTTACAAGAATTGTCTGCCTGCCCCACAGAGTTTGGCTGTGAATACTTAGTAGGACTCCTCTCTGCCCACCCGCCCCCCAGTGACCCATGTCAGAAGGGAGATTCAAGACTCTCAGGACCATCAAAGATGTCACCAGAGGGATTAAGCAGGGTCAGAAATAGCCAATGTTGTTTAGCATTTTATTTGCAAAGGAGTAAAAGGCCAGTGAACTCTTTTGACTGTCTTCTATCTCTTACATTTTCCATGTTCTTTTTTTTTTTTTTTGACAGAGAGAGAGACAGCATGAGAGAGTGAGTGGGGGAGCGGCAGAGAGAGGGAGAGAATGAATCTTAAGCAGGGTGACTCAGGGCTCCATCCCACAACTCTGGGATCATGACCTAAGCTGAAATCAATAATCCGATGCTTAACTGAATGAGCCACCCAGGTGTCCCAGATGTTCTTATGATTTTAGTAAAAACTCAAAATATAAACTTGCCTAGGAAAAGAAGTAGTCTCTTGTTTGGAAAATTCTACGACAGATTACTAGAAAAATTCTGTATGTACTTCTATCTGTATATGCATAACTATATCTATATATGTATTTCTTTCCTTTTTTAATTTTGAGAGAGACCGAGAGAGTGAGCGCAGGGTAAAGTCAGAGAGAGAGGAAGAATCTGAAGTGGGTTCTGCTGTCAGAGCAGAGAACCCAACACGGGGCTTGAATCCACACACCACGAGATCATGACCTGAGCAGAAATCAAGAGTCAGACACTTAACCGACTGAGCCACCCAGGTGCCTCTCCGTGTATGTATTTCATAAATGGATAGGGATGATAAGGCAAAGAAAGGCTGAGTGCTGACTTCACTCAAAGTCACACTGCTCTTTGGTGGCTGAGCCAAGACTAGAATGACTTCCTTTGATTATCACCCACTACCGTTTCCTCGTAAACCCTGACTCACTGGCGCCCACGTCGCTATCCGTGGGCCTTTTGCTAGCTCTGCACAAATGCAAACCACTAACCAGTAGCTTCTTTCTTGTCTTTGAGAATTCCTCAGTGCTCTGGATGAGCCTGCCTGCCCTGTAACCTTGACCAACACCTCCACCTGAGCAGCATCCACCATTTGTCCAGCCCAGACTTCTCTGTAGAGGTCCAGGCCTTTGTCCAACTGCTTTCTGGCATTTCCACCTGCTCTCAGGTTCCTGGGACTCAGTCTGTCTCAGACTGAAGCCATCCCCTTGCCTCCCTGCCAGTGCTGGCCATCCGCCCAAGTGCTAGAGAAAACCCAGGCGTCACCCTTGAGCACTTTTCTACTGCGTCCCCAAACCCAACCAATCATTCATTCACCGTCCTAACGATCTTAAGCATCCCCCTTTGCCTTATGTGCATGGCTCGTTCCCTGCGGCTGCCCTCATCTCTCAGCTCTGTGAATGTGCTCACCTTCCAGCTGCTCTACCTGCCTCTGCCTTTTCCCTCTTGAATCCAGTCTCCACCCTGCACCAGAGTGAGCTCCTGAGGAGTTGAAATTGATACTGTCCCTTCTCTGCTGGTATTCCCCCAGCGACGGCTGTCTCCCTGTGACCTTCAAGGTCCTCTGTGTTCTGGCCCCTGCATCCCATGCCAGCCCCAGGTGGCATCCCCGGCCTGCTGCACCAGGGTCCTCCGGTTCCTTGGGAGTTCGCGCTTTCTCCACCCTTTGGTGCTTTACATATGTTGACTGCTCCTGTATTTCAGGTCCTAGCCAGAGAGCACCTTCTCGATGCCTCCAGCTGGATTAAGATCCCTACAAAGGATCCGCAGGACCCGAGCTTCCCCTCTCGTGGCACCTGCCATACTCTATGGTCTCTCATCTGCTATACTTGAGGTCCTGGCCCGTTCAGCATTGCCTCGCCAGCACCAGCCACGCCGCCTGACATCACTAGACACTCAGTGAGTACCTTGTAATGAATAAATGGGACCCTCAGATGTGCACAGTGGGGCTGAGCTCCTTAACCTACTTTATCACATTTAATTGAATAAAATCAAGATCATTGATCATGAATAATAGTAATTCATGTCTGAACTGATATTTAATATTGATGACACTAAATATGAACAGCACTCTTTGGCTCTCAATTTTTTCATCTATGAAATTCAGAGGTTACATCCCATGCAAGGTCCTTTCTAGTTCAAAAAATCGAAGATAGTCACTCCCAAATTCTATTAAGTGCCAAGTTTTCTCACCTGTATTTTCATCTTTGAGGGTAACCTTTAAGAACTTTAAAATGAATATTAGTTCCTCTTTACTGTGGATGGACAGGTGCCACATGCATAAGGATTCTTGAAGAAAGACCACCTACACACAACACCTCATAAACCACATCTAGTACTTCTTTCACCTGACTTATATGTTAGAAAAAGAGTTCACTATCCTCAGATCTGATATAAAAATAATCATAATAAACACTGTTTCACGGGGGAGTACTCTTAACTCAGTTGTGAGTCTGTACTAACTCTTCCCGGGAATCTTTCTACACACTATCATCCGCTATTTAATGTTAACTTATTTTTGAGAGACAGAGAAAGACAGAGGAGCAGGGGAGGGGCAGAGAGAGAGAGGGCGAAAGAATCCAAAGCAGGCTCCAGGCTCTGAGCTGTCAGCACAGAGCCCGATGCGGGGCTCAAATCCTTGAACTCCAAGATCATGACCTGAGCCAAGGTCAGACACGTAAACAACTGAGCCACTCAGGTGCCCCTGTCATCAGTTTTTAAAATCCTTTTGGGAGGATACAAACAAGTTTAAATATAAGTTATTTTTAAGCACATTCTTGAAGTGGTTTTTTTCTCATTCAGATTAAGCTTCACTTCCTCTCAGATTAAATTAATTCATCCACATCTTCATTATCCAAGAAGTAGTGAGGCACCTGTTCAGTACTTGATAACACAGAAGGCCAAGTAATACAAACATGCCTTACATTCTAGAGATGCTTCTGGAAGGCAGCAGCCCCAGCCTTCAGCCCCCAGTGCTGCGGGCCAGGCCACTGAACTGCCTGCGCTTTCCTATGCTACCTTAAAGGGGCCCCACCTCCATTCTTATAGGCAGCACCGTCAACACTAACCATATTCCCTATGGTTTCTCTCTTCCTATGAATGACACATGGGGGGAGGGGGTGACCCACGCTTCTCTCACTCTCCTTTCAGTGGCCAGTCCCATTATCCAGTGTTCACAGCCTGCTTTTCTCTGTTGGCTAACACTGTTAATACTAAGAAGTTAGACTTTTTGCCTTGGCTGCTGGAATTTGAAAAGGCAAACTAATCATTAGTAATCATAACCATTCAGAGAGGTAACTTCTGCTTCTTTGTTTTTTGTTTTGTTTTACATCGTCTTACCTTTCCCTGATCGAAATTGGAATTCCTCCCAGATAATACGTGCTGAAATCGAATATTTCACCTTCAATTATAATATTTGGAGGATTCCCATTTATCCACATGAGTTTTTGGGCCTTCCTGATTTTTATCTGTATCTAAAATAAATAACAGATGAGTCAGCAAGCAATGGGAAATTAAAGCAATGCTATTCACCGTGGTTCAGGGATATTATGTTTTTATTTCCTTCAGATTCATTATGAACATAGTAAGACTGAACCACAGCACTTTTGGATAAAAATATAATATTAAAACATCTTAATAGAAATGTTTGCATTTGAAATTAATCATGTTTTATATATGCCATATATATGCGTGTGCGTATGTGTATATATACATATACATGCACACACATATATTTCATGCCCAAATATTCAGATTTTGAAAGATGTATCCCTCATCTTTTAATAACTGTTAAGTTAGTCTGGTAATAGAAAAATGTCCTGGCACTGACTCAATTCTAAAGGGCTGAGGACATTTAACAATTCACGTGAGCATACTCAAAGGATGTACCGAGTGGTCTTTTCCGTCGTTGACAGTGTGGGTACCTCCTTGTTCTTTTGGTGGCTCTGAATTCAGTTTGTACCGCACCAGGAGTTTGCCATCTTCTATATTTAGAGATATGAAGTGATCCTAGAGCACGGAAACAATGTAGATTACCAGAAGATTCCACCGAAGACTACCTAGAGGGCTGGAATTCAGGTTACTCTCAAGTTACAAACTGTTCTCAGCTTCAGCCACCCCCTCAGTTAACAGGGACAATAGTGCTGTAATATCCCATTGCTGGGATGGGTATGATGGTTAAATACTGTGAGTGGTGTTCGACATCATGCACAGTGGCTGGCCCACAGGAAAGACACTAAATGTAGCTATTATCATGATTTTGTTTCATACGCTCCATAAGGAGCATGTGCGAATGGAAAGTGAAAAGACAGATCATTAATATCATTTACAAAGATGGCTGCTACCTTTTACAGGTATGGCCCCAGACGTTTGCCACCATCTGCTTGCTGACTTATTGCTATGTGTCCATCTCATTTGCTGGCTCAACCCCCTCGAGCATCCCATCCTTCCATTTGAGTATGAAGGGATCCCCGAGGGCCCTAAGAGGACCTCGTCTTCCCTTCCACCCTCTCTCTGCCTCAAAGTTAGAGTCACTTCTGTAGCCCCAATGCATGTGTGTGCCCACGAAGCCCAGATGCTTCTCTCCAGCCTAGACCTGACTTCCCAGGGCCAGATCTGCACATCTGATTACTTTATTGTTACTGCACACACTCAAATTCTGAATATCTCAAGCAGAGCTTGGGATCTACTTGCCTCTCCATGCCTCTCAGCTGCCAAGCCTGACTCTCTGCCCTTCCCACCACTCTCTCCCCTCCTTTTGCTCTCTCACCAGGAATCCCCTTGCTGAGCCAGCCACAAATCTACTAGGAGTCACTCTTAATCATTTCTCTCTTCCAATCAAATCTTGTCGGCTCCACCATTTCTTAACTCTCTCCATTTCATGTCACCGAGTCTCAGCCACACTTCTCTTTTTTTATTAATATTTTTAAGCTTATTTTGAGAGAGGGAAAGAGTGAGTAGGGAAGGGACAGAAAGGAAAAGAGAACCCCAAGTAGGCTCTGCACTGTCAGCATAACTCATAAACCATAAGATCATGACCTGAGCCAAAATCGGACACTTAACCAATTGAGCCCCCCG
The DNA here is from genome assembly GCF_003009895.1 of Hyaena hyaena. Lineage (NCBI taxonomy): Eukaryota > Metazoa > Chordata > Mammalia > Carnivora > Hyaenidae > Hyaena > Hyaena hyaena. Next base: position 3,241,958 of record NW_024080646.1, read on the forward strand.
GGCGCTCCTCAGCCACGCTTCTTTAGCTGCACTACACAGCAATAATGCACTGTCCTTCCCACATCTGCTCTGTCCCTTTTTTTAAATTTATTTATTGATTTTTAGAGAATGAGACTGCTCAGGGGAGGAGCAGAGAGAGGGAGAGCAGTCTCCACACTTAGTGCAGAGCCCAACACTGGGCTCGAACCCATGAGCAGTGAAACCATGACCTGAGTCAAAGTCAACAGTCAGATGCCCAACCGACTGAGCCACACAGGCACCCCCATCTTGCCACTTGCCACTCTGTAGCGAGACAGCTAACTCTGTGGCAAATGTCAGTGCAGGCCTGTTTCATCATCCTCCTTTGCTCTCACGACAGAGCCCTGACTGCCCAGCACATGTTGTGAGGCTCTGATCACCCCTTCACCTTTGTTTCTCCATGTTCTCTCTCTGTGCTGCAGCCACAAGGGCCACCATTCTGTCCCTGAGTGCCCCCTGCCCTTCCCACTTCCAAGTCTTCTTTGTGCTTCATTCCCCATAGGGATCACCCTTCTGCCCTGTCTTCAAATACTGTCTTCTGCTTTCCTCCAGGTCTCAGATTATCCATCCTTTGCTCAAGAAATTCTTTTATACATCTTCATTCACCCCACACTTTTCCTCTATACCACTCATGGCCATTGTGATGCATTAATGAACCCATGAATGAGTATGGCTTTGTTAAACGTGTCCTCCCTTCTAGAATATAAGGTCCTTGAGGGCAGGAGCTGTGTCTGTCTTGGCTGTAACTGCATCCCAATCACTGCATAGGGCCCATACTTGAAACAGATCTTTCCTTAGAAAGATATGCTGAGGAGCGCCTACGTGACTCAGTCAGTTAAGCATCTGACTCTTGATTTAGGCTCAGGTCATCATCTTGCGGTTCATGGGTTTGAGCCCTGCTGTTAGCACGGAGCCTGCTTGGGATTCTCTTTCTCTCTCCCTGCCCCTCCTCACTCTCTCTCTCTCTCCCTCTCAAAATCAATTAAATGAACTTGAAAAAATGATACACTGAGGAATTTCTGATATAGGGCTTGAAAGTTTATTCTTCCACAGTTCCCTAATGACAAGAGGGCCTCTTTTGGAAGCTTACTGACAGAGTCCTTACTTAAAAGGAACATCAGTCCTTATTTCAATCCTAAACCTTGTTCTTGGGAGCCAGTCAGGGTTCATTACCCTCAAAACAACAGAGTCACATCGACTCAATGAGTAATGAGCATAGCAATGCTCAAAATCATTTTCTCTTCTCTGGTTACGAATAGCATTCCATATATTTTCTTCTCATATGAATAGCATTTCTGGTTCTCAGTATCCAAGAACTTCAAAGTGTAGTACAAAGAAGACCTTGTTTTGGAAAACAACCACCTGAAGATGTTAGGTGACTGCTCAGCTCCCTGCATTCTATAGGTAGGTCAGGACCTTCCCAAACGCTCCGAACTGGTTCATCCTTTGAATCTCCCAGAGGGTCAAGACTAGTGTCAGAGAGGAAGGTTGGATCAGGTCTGTATCCCCAGCCTGCAGGTGGGAGGGGCTGGTCAAACCCCCTTATCAATCCCACGTTCTCAGACAGAGATCCCATGGACTGACCCACAGAGCAGCCATAGAAGGCAGTACTTTCCAGGAGCGGTCAAGCCAGGTCCATCCCCCAGCAGATGGCGCTGACCATCACTTAGAGAGTCCCTTTGGATTTCTCCAAACTAGACTTAAGAATGGCCTCCACAAACCATGAGAGACTCTTGAATGCTGACAAAAACTGAGGACTGATGGATGTGGGGGGGAGGGGGGGATGGGCATGGAGGAGGGCACTTTGGGGATGAGCACTGAGTGTTATGTAGAAACTAATTTGACAATAAACTATTTGTAAAAAAAAAAAAAAAAAAAAAAAAAAAAGAATGGCCTCCAGAAACCTCAGCTGCCTGAAAACAGAGAAGCTTGCAACTCTTGGGAAGCCAGGGATCAAGTGATAGAGACGTACTTCCACGGTCTGGTGAGAGTTGGACTAAGATGCAAACAGCAGGAAGTCAAACAGTCTGGCTCTCAGAGGCCCTGGGAGGTCATGGCCTGATTTTAGGCCAAATACATAGATTATGAGGCAAACAGCAATAAAACCGGCAATGGCATGTTTGGGGGGCACGTTCTCAAATTCTCAATTACTTGCTTCATGAAAACATACACTCCCATAGTCAAAGAAAGCAGCGTTGGGCCAAGAGAAAAGATGCAGGTAACACTTGAACATTTTTTCAGATCTAGTTAGTTCTTTTTAAACACCCAGCTACCCTGAAGTTGCTGAACCGAATGGACATATTCAGTCATGTTTGATGTTTACCATAGAATACCTGGTTTTCTGCAAAGAACAGCAAACCTCTATCCACGGTGGTTTGAATCGTTTGTGAAAAGGTTGGGAAGGGAGCATTTGGTTGAGTTGGAATTCGAGCATAGCCTGTACCTTCAAAATAATTTTTGTCTGATTCCTCCTTTCTCCTGTCAACATAAAGGACGACATGTTAGAACACAGCAGCAAAGGACCACCACTCAAGAGGGCTTATTAATAGGAGATGCTGCTATCTACAACACAGAGCAAAGCCTGCACAACATAGCTGTCATGATTTTGTTAAAGAGAAAACATCTTTAGAATGTTAAAATAGCTAGCTGTTTGTCCTGGAGGTGATCTTATACTCTATGGAAATCAAACCCTAGCTCAAAAAAGTTAACAGTTACAGGGCACCTGGGTGGCTCAGTGGGTTAAGCATCTGACTCTTGATTTCAGCTCAGGTCATGATCTCACAGTTGGTGAGATCAAGCCCCACATGGGGATCTGCATTAGTGCACAACCTGCTTGGGATTCTCTCTTCCTCCCTATCTCTCTGCCCCTCTCCCATGTGCACATGCTCCCTCTCTCTCTCAAAATAAAAATAAACTTAAAAAATATATAAATACTTTTAAAAAAGATAATAGTTAAGAGTCTCCTCATAACTGTTTATTTAGGAACTATCTACTTAGCAAGATGTGGCCTCGCAGCTGAAGACTTTGAAATGTAAAAAATTGTTAACTTGAAATATAAGTTTATTCTGAGTAATAAACAGTCTGTCCAAATCCTTTTAACTCTAGGGAAGTCAGGAGCTCAAGACAGCAATTTTCAAAGAGGTCCAGGTGTCAGAGTCATGGTGCCCTTTGCAGACAAATTTTTTTTTTTTTGCAACATAAATATATAATATTGTGTCCGAATCAGGTACCATCTAATACTGAATATTTTGTGGTAGGAGGCACCAAACATTTAAGAAGGGTTTCTTTTTTTCAAAATGGAGAAAACTCCATAGATCTAGTGTTTTATGCCAATGAAGAAACTTTAGGAGTGGTTTAGCAGTGTGGCATGCAATCATAATTTCAGATCTATTGGCCTAACGCTATCCGTGATATCAACCACATCTTACTGGCCCACTCCCTTATGATATGTAAAATAACTGCAAGTTACCAAAATCACAGTTACAGAGACACTGGTTCCTGGTTTTATTTACCTTCTACAAGGCTCTACTTCAGTTGTGTTGAGATTGAAGGTTTTTTTGAAGTTGTACAAGCTCAGAACATTTTCATTGAGGTCATCCAGTTCAATACAACCTTTGTATGGAGGGAACCTCAGTCTAGCAGGAAGCTAAACAAAGGAAACAGGAAACCTAATTCAATCAGGTCGACCAAGAAACAGTATGAATCCATCACTTTTAACTGTCCCTGTAGCATAGGGGACCTTGGACACAGGGACCCTGGCTTTGCTACTCATCAGATGCCTGACCTTGGGCAAGTTCTTAATCCTCTCTGTCTCAGTTTCCTCATCTGTGAAATGGGAATAGTGATAATGCCTTTAAATAATAATTAACTTAAATTAATATGCTTATATCTAGATCACTACACAGAGGAAGTGCTCGAGAAGTGTTAGCATTTATCCTTGGATATGCTTTAAGAATAGCTAGTTAAATCCATTTCTATATAATGGATAATTAAAATAGAGATGGGGGTCATTATGCCAAATTAAAATTTAAATATTTTCAGTCCGTGAAATAACATTGACACTTACTCTAAAGTCAGATGGGTAACCTCCAACATAAAATACAACATCTTCAGGATCCAGATTGAGGAGGGTGTTGCTATTTCCACTATCCATTTCATGGAATTGGGATATTCCGGGTTTACTGGATGTGGCTTTTTTGGTGTAACTGAGCCTTGCAAACTGATAAATTCTGTTTAAAAATAAATAAAGTATATTTTTAAATTATACAAAAATTGAAGAAGTCAAAGTCAAGATACTGAAAATGGGGTTCAGCAGTACATACCACGGGAGTTTGGCGAGTGTGGGTCAGATTAAGAAAGAGCAGTGGTCAGTGGGACTCGTACCTCTGAAATTTCACCCGGTCCATAACTGCCTCCTGAGTTTCGCTCTCAGTCAAGCTCTGGTCCACTTGGAGTTCAGACTCCTGCTCTCCCAGGTTGTAGACACACGTAAGCCTGCCGTCTACAACCGCCATGCCGATGTAGTCCCTGGAGGCCTGGAGACAGAAAGGCCACCTCAGCGCACTTCACACGCATACTGTGTCTCTGCACTCCCCATCCCAGGAGAGTGTATCTCAAATATCTAATGAGTTTTACATAATAAGCCTTGGGAAGATGGAATGAATGGGGTACCTCCTTGCACAGAATATACAGACAGAACAGTTAAGTAATAATGCCTGCACGCTCTTTGCTCTTGGTTTTTTGCATGCACATATTCACGCCCCCATCCACTCAATCTCCAAATATTTGCTAAGCACTTGCTATAAAGATGAACCGGATATGGACTCAGGTCTCCACTAGAGTGTAGTCTGGAAAGGGAGATCGGTCATTTTTGTTCTCCCTGTACTGTGTGAGGATCTTTTAACACTTTGTGCCTGCCTCTGTTATAACAGCTAGAGCCTGTGGGGCGCCTGGGTGGCTCAGTTGGTTAAGCGTCCAACTTCGGCTCAGGTCATGATCTCGCAGTCATTATCTTGTGGTTCATGGGTTCAAGCCCCATGGCAGGCTCTGTGCTGACAGCTCAGGGCCTGGAGCCTGTTTCAGATTCTGTGTCTCCCTCTCTCTCTGACCCTCCTCTGCTCATGCTGTCTGTCTGTCTGTCTGTCTCTCGAAATAAATAAAACATTACAAAAAATTAAAAAAAAAAATAACAGCTAGAGCTAGAGCTGATATAGGCATCGTCACGGTCAGCTACATACATACCTGTCTTCTCTGTTAGAATAGGGCACCTAGAGTACATGGGACATTTTCAGATTGTGGCAAAAGGCACACACAACATGAAATTTACATTCAAGACACAATTTTCACTTATCATAAATACAGGGTGTGGCACCCTGGAGGCAGATGGTACAAATCTGTTGAAGGAATAAAGTAATGTGCATCTTGTCACATACAAAGCAGAAAGTCATGTCACAACAAAGCTACAAGTAAAGTACCAACACTTTAAAGCATGAGAGAGTGATTAATAATAGTGTCAATTTTAGGAACCTTTAAATACCACATATGCTAATGACAGCCAACTTTCTAGCTGCCTAGAATTTTCCAGAACCATGTTTCAGACATTTTTTTTTACCCCTAGTCATTATATGCTAAACCAGGCAGTGATTACCTTTTCCTCTGACACTTAAGTTGAAGAAATATACTTAATAATAATAAATATTTCCTGTTGTTTCGGACCACTAAGTTTAGTGGCCATGCAGCAAGTATATCACCAACATTAAAAAAAACCCCAAACCATATTGTTTTAAAAATAAGAGAAATGCCAAAGCAATACTTACATCTTTATTCCCGAGGTACATCACGAACATATTCTCAGTACCCCCAGTCTCTCTTGATTCAGGTCTTTGGAGAAACAAAGAAAGAGATGTATATCCTTTCAAGTCATCTAGGTCATTTGGCAGCCGGACTTCAACTCCAGATTTACCATTGAACCTCATGGGGACGGCAACCTGTGAGGGAAAAGAGCTAGAGCACTAGCCATTCTCCTGTGAGGAAAGGGGGTGTGCTCGGAGTGGTAGCCTGGGCCTCTGACGTGAATCCTTTTGGCTCTAGATCAGTTGTTATGAAAAGAGCAAAGGAGGGTGCATGTCTCTTATAAACTCATGAAGCAAAGGAGGGTGCATTCTTATAAACTCATGAAGCCGTTTCAGGGGCTGGGTAATAAAGCATCCATGTTCTTCCTGTTTATCGGCCAAGGGTCTTTGAGAAGTGCATCTAATTCTCTGTGCCAGAAATGAAAATCATCATTATTCTCAGAGCTGCAACTAGGAGGTTTTCGTGCAGATGAGCTAACGTGTGGAAGCACTTAGCATGGTGCTTGGCGTGTAGCTGATATATAATACATCAAAAATCTATTTTTAATGTTTCTTTTTTTCTAGGAGAGAGAGAGACAGCGTGAGCAGGGGAGGGTCAGAGAGAGAGGGAGTCACAGACTCAGAAACAGGCTCCAGGCTCTGAGCTGGCAGTCAGCACAGAGCCCGACGCGGGGCTCGAACCCACGAACCGCGAGATCATGACCTAAGCGAAAGTCGGACGCTTAACCGACTAAGCCACCCAGGCGCCCCCAAAAATATTTTTAAAATAAATCCTTGAAGGAATAATTCCCCATGAATATATTACATGTTATGGTTGCATTTGTCAGTCCTTAAAAATGAGTGCCTCAGGGCTCTCTAAAAATAGTGAGCCCAGAAATCAACCACAGTGCCTTTAGGGCAGTGATATTCTGACTTGGCTTCCCAACCCTCTGTCTCCAAATATCTCATAGGGGGCGGATGAAAAAAAGCAAGGTGTTTCAGTAATATTATTTTAGGCCAAAACAAATTCTGATAGACAAGTGGCAGGAATTCAAGTAAATATTGTCAAATGAAAATAACAAAGACTGATGAATTTGTGTTCCAATGAAGACAAATTGCTATAATCCTGTGTTTAGATCACCGCCCTTGATGGCAGGAACCATTCCTCCATCCTCAATAAAGGTGGATTCTCTAACTTTCAAGTTATAATAAGAAAGTAGGTGCTGTGCAGTGTCACATTGGCACATTCTGCTCACAGAACCCTTCCTTGAACTTGCAATAACACTTCAGCAGCTGGGGCGTGGAGGAGAACCCTTCTTCCTGCCTGCATAAACTCAGTGGGAGGACACTGCTTCTGGTCTATGACGTTCCAGATCATTTAGGGCATGGAGGTAATGTACACTTTTGAAGGATGACAGGAGGAAGTCAACTTTCACATGCCAAACAACTAAAGGATTAGAGAAAGAAAGACAACCAGTTTCTGTGTAAATAAATGCCTTCCCTTTCTTGATGACTGTGCTAACTTCTCAAAGAAAGAGCCTTAATCACTGGCAACGTGGGGACACACCTACCTTATTTGCAGCATCTCTGGCCTGCTGAATTAGCTCCCGGATACGGTCCACATTGTCAGAGATGTTGCCCAGTGGCAACAGCTGTTGGTTGATACTTTCAATCTTGCTCAAAAGGTCAGGCAGTTTGTTGGTTAATTTCTTCACTGTTGATGAGATTACAGAACAGAAACTTATAATTGTGAGTTGATACAGGTTAAATACAAATTTTCTCATTGACGATATTTGTCAAGTGTTACATTTGGGTCCCAACTATTGGACAGGATGACTCAGAGTCAGGGGATACCTTCCCTAAACACATTGTGGATTTTATCCTTCCTAGATATCCAATCATCTTTCTTGACTGCTACAGAAGAAAAGAAGTCTTTATTTTTTTGATTCTTAATATCAGTTGTAATTTAATACCTCATGTTTAGGGGACCTAGATCTCCACTCTATAAAAGGGAAAATCAATAGGAATGTTAACGGATGAAAAAAAAAATCCTACCTAGACTTTCTAATAGAATACCCATATTCTTTGAATGTATTATGTGAAGTTGCTTTCTAATATTTTAATTTCTAATTTCAGACTTTATCAGGGAAGAATTTACATAAATTGACCAAAGCACATAACAATGGAAAAAATGGATAATATGTCCTGGCTGAAGAATGCCTGATACCTGAGTTATCTGCGTCAGTGAGAGCCTTGTTGAAGTCTTCACTCTGTGTGCTCCCATAGGTGTCCTTAATTCTTGCCACATCTATTTCAATGGGGCTGAGCTCATCTAGAACCTCATCTGTGATGTCGTTGGCATTTCTGACCATGCTCTTTGCATTGCTGATCATATCATTGATGTCATCTAATGCACACACAAAGAAGGAGGTGTAAATATCTGAAATGGTCGACAAAAGAAGCCAAGTACAGTGGGTAGGGAGATGCTGACCTCTCTGTATTCCACGGAGGTCATCCCAGATGGCAGTGATATTGGTATTGATCAATCCTTTCTGAACTGTTATAACTTTCAGAGTTTGCTGTAGGTTGTTGAGAGCCGGACTGATTTCTAAAATAAAATAAAGCATCATGAGACAATTACCCTATAGATTTTGATCCTTCATTGGTATTGGTGGCCCCTGAAGTAGCCAGCATCTGCAGAGCTTTGAGCAGACCTGCATCTCAGAGATGCCCACTATATGTGCCTTAGACCCACAGCTCCAGGGACCTCTAGTTACAGAGGCCAGGAGCTTGCCTGAGCCTGTGGTATCAGGCTGCTTGGAAATGCATCATGAAGAAAGGGAGAGGCTTAATCATTTAGGGGCAGTTTAACTTCCATTTTGGTCAGGGCAAATGTCTCTGCTTAGTGAAGGAAAGGGATGTGACTGTCTTATTCGTGGCTGTGTCACAGTGCATTGTCTGGCACTAGTCTGAGCTTTATATTACTCACACTTACTGAATGAATGAATGAATGAATGATGCAGAAAGGATGCCTCTTCAGTTGGAATATAATAAAGGAGTGCTGTTGAGAGAGCCTCATCCAAGCAAATGCACTGGCAAAATAGGCATTGTATGTTTCTGTCCAGTTCCAACTGATACATTTAAGAGGATTCAGGGAAAAGGAAGGAGTTCACAGACATTCCTAGTTGATAACGTTGCCACTTTGAGGTAATGGAAAACGACCAGTGAATGCTTTAAGACCTAAGTGATGATATATGGTTTAAATTATGATTCCAGGACTGATTTAAATAACAATGTAGACAAATATCCTATGATCTCTCTTATATGTGGAATCTAAAAACATTCCCTAAATACAGGGAACCTATTAGTGGTGGCCTGAGCCCCAGGGTGTAAAGGGGATCAAAAGGTAAAAAGAAGCAAGTAGGCAAGCTGGTAGGAAACGAAAGAAAAAAATGTCAATGTAGTTAAGCATCCCAACCCTACTTAAAACACCGATCCTCACCTCTTAGCTCATACTTTGTAAAGGGAAGAGATGTCATACCAGGAAATTTTAATTTCTGCAATTTGCTAATAAGCAAATTGTTCTATGTTAATACGTATTTTTTGTAGGCAATGTTTCATGTACCTAATTTTTAAACATGAAAAAGGATAAATATATTTATTTACTGTCAGAAGGCATCTAATCCCTCAAAAATGCTGATATAGTTTCTTGGCCATCAGTGACCAAAAGAGACCAGAGAAAATCAAGAAACACCATTTTCAGAACACCAGAATTTGGTGAGATGAGATGGTTTAATTGTTTTGTAAAAAAATTAAATACATGGACATTTTCAAAGATAAAATGTATGATTCAAAAATTCCCATGCTTCAAAGTGGTAGTGACTTTTGGTACTTTTACTTACTAGCATTTTAGGACTAAAGAAATGTTGGAGCTCTAGTGACCTGAAACTATTATCTGGGCCTTAAATGAGAAAAACTGGCCCTGCACATAGTTCTATGCTGTGTGAGTTCCCAATGTCATGGTCACTGATCACCTTCACGATTTATGTATATTCATGAGGTTCTAGTTAACTTAGTATATGTTAGAATACGGGGTGGAAACATAAAATCTATCAAATAGACCACGGATCTACAACGTATCATCTGCCTTGACACTGAGATTCAAGAAGAGCATTTGCTTCTAGAATTTGCTGCTTCTCCTGGTCTTAACAGGATATTTTCAAACCCTTGCCTATCTCAGCCTTCCCTTCCTCCCCACCCCCCAAGCCCCAATACCTTGCCGTAGCTTCTTCTGTGTGAGCTTGGCTTCCTTTAATAGTTTATCACTGTCAGAACTCAGGATTTTCGCTTTTCTTGGAAGACCTTCCTTTATCACCGTCTGAAAGCAAAGCATTTATCAGCCTTAAGCATGTAGCATTCCTTTGGAAATGTGGAGTAAGATTTTTTCATCCTACTCTAAAAGCCCTTATTGTTAATCTTTAAAGGATGAGGTTTAAAGGTGAGGGGGAAGTTTAAAAAGACTGTTCCTTAAAGGATACAGTTGGCGCTGTACGCAGGGATGTGTGGTTTGGGGAGGGAGATACTTCCTTGGTGACATACTGACAAATTATGTGATGCTGTCTCAATTTGCTCCCTGTAGTTTGTACAATACCCTCTTTAATAACTGAAGAAAGAAAAGAGTTGCTTTTAGGTTTTTAGTATTTGGGAGATAAAGGTCTTTAACCTTCTGAGAAGGCCTATCCCCTAATTTTTTGATATTTAATATTTTGTGCTTTATTTTTAGATATGGGAGTATTATATGGTACATATAAGATCTCATAGGACTCCAAGACATGCCCAGGTGTTAAGACAAATGACAGGAAATAAATGGTTACCAAATTGTGTACAAAAATCTCCCTCTTCTTTGGGAAATGCCAATACTTAATCAGCCTAAAATCATATCTAGGAAGAAGCAAGATACACCACTCATCTTGGCTTGATGTTGGTATCAGTATAATTTCTATTTGGTTTTACAAATGGCTTTTAAAACTGTGCTACATCTATCAAAACAGTCAGGTAAACACAGAAATGATCCACATTTGAGCAAGTCCAATGACCTTGAGCAAGTTCAAGCCTATTCTATATAATAAGTTCTGATTTAAAATAATGCTTGTTTATATTCCTCAGTGCACATGAAAAGAAAGTGAGACGAGTCATCTCCAGAGTGCATCCAGAAAAGGTGCCAGTGCAGGTGCCCACCTGGAGGGCAGACTCAGATGCACTGGTGGCCTTGTCGGCCGCATCCTCAGCCGCTCTGATGGCATTGAGGATGTTCTCGTAGGCGGTGGCAGCATCTACGGCACAGCGCACCAGCTCATCCCCACTGGCATTCCTCTTGATCCTGGAAGACAGAGTGGGTGAAGGGCTCCAGCAGCCCCTGCCTGCGGCTGAGGGGCCCTTTGCCCTCCCCCCTGCAACCCACCTCCGCCTCCTTGATGAGCCTCCTCATCTGACAAATGGAGACCTGAGCTGGCAAGGATGCATCTGGGAATCACACCCTCAGCACAGCTTGGGTTTGGACCTGGGCCCTGGGTCCTGCCCGCCACCCCTCCCCCCCCACCCTTTCTGGGGCCCCAGCTCGGTAGGTCGGGGAGGCTTTCACAGTAGGCTCCAGCAGTCCCTACAGTTAGACATGGGGGTCACTCACTCCTCCAGCTGCTTTGCCAGCTTCTGTAAAGACTGCGCGTGTGTTTCTGCCTCCACCACCAGAGAGGTTTTGCTGGCTGACTGGGAAAGTTCTCTCACTTTGTCACTTAGTTCACGTCTTTTTTCATTTAAAGTGGCAGCTAGTTTTTCATATTCCTATTTTTTTCAAGTAAACAGAGACAGTGTCACTTTAAGAATGTATATACCATTTTCTCGCACTCTGTCATAAACTTCATGTTCCCAGGACAAGTTCTTTCACTAGTGGCACTGATAACATTTTTCCAAGTTTTACCACCATTTGAACAATTTTCTTAGGGTGGGTGCCCCCTCTGATAAATTTTATAAAAGCACACTGTCATCATTAGCGTAAAGTTGTACTAAACCAAAACCTCTTAATTTTCTGATCCAGAAATAGCGATTATAGAAGATATTTGCAAAATGCCCATGGGGCTGTCGACGTGGTCAACCTTTTATGAGTCCTAAATATGTTCTGCTAATAAAAGCATGCTTGATATTTTAAAAAGAGCATTCCAATTTTTTTTTTTTGTTGTTATCACAATAGTAACATCTGCTCCTAGTGGGCTAATTAAGTAATACATATAGACATACAAGAGGACACATCATTCACACCCCCCATGCCCCAAGGGTATTACTATGTATTACTATGGTAATAACATCTTGGTTGATTTCCTTCCATCTAAAAGACATGTACTGAAGAAAAAAAATACAAGTTAGCCCAGTTCAGAGTTTCCTTGTATCGAATGTTAATGTTCTTCAGTGTTCCAGAGAACAAGCCTGCCTCTACCTCCTGGCTTTTCCGCATCAGCTGCAGCTGGGTGTTTGTCTGCAGTAAGGATGAGTCTGCGGTGGTTAGGAACTTGGTGAAATCACTCTGGAGGGAATTCATTTCTTTAACTTGTCTCTGGAGAGAAGAAAAAGAACACCTGTTTGAACTACGTGGTATACGACCAGGACAACCACACACAAGTCATTTCAGAGTCACAACGTTTTCTGGAAACCGAAAGACCATGCAGGTGACTACAAAGTGCAGGGTAATCAGCTCACTTTGCTGTCTGGGTGTGTTGTCACGGTTTCCCCAAACTACATGCCCACCAAACAACAGTCCGCACCGTTCGGGAAGCTTTCTAAACCAGGGGCAACTGGGCGAGTGAGGTGGACAGGTAAGTAAGCTCTGGTTTGTGAGGCCGCATAAGGAATTTTCTGAACAAATCAGCGCCAGTCATCATGACGCTCTACATGCATGAGGTTGGAGAGGCACTCCAACAAGAGGGCACATAGGATCTGCGAAGTCAGGCTAGGAGGCGCCAAAGCTCACGCACCCATAAAGTCGGATCGTGCTCCCTTCCCTTGGCATCATCAGTGACTTCCAACAGCCGTCTAAAGAGGCTGTGGGAGTTAAGCATATTGCCATCGACTAAGATATTATTTATTTTCTTTGACCAAGTGCTTCTTTTGGGGGGTCAATCCTACATTATTCCACTTTGATCTTACTGTCATTTAAGAACGCCTCACATTTGTGTTGCTGTTTCAGCATACAGTGTGCACCCCTGAAAAAAAATACTATAGAATCTGGAGCTCCAGATTCTGTCTCTGCAGCTTCCACATGAGGCCTTAATCTATTTCCTGTAAGATAATGGCTTAAAATGCCCTTGCCGGTGATTAGGATAATGATGTTTACACAGCTGACACGAAAAGTCAGTTATTTAAGACATATATTATATACTTTGATTTAATTATAACAATATTGGTTTAATTTCTCATCTACTTGGTGATGCTATTCCTCCAGTACTCCTCCATCAGCCAGGGGCAGGACTAAAGCAATTTGCTCTGCTTTCTCTGTGGTTTAAGTTCACAATCATTTCTAGTGAATAGGGAGTAGGAATAATTTTGGTTTTGCATTTAATCCCTTATTCCCATTTGATTAGCATTTGCTGTACAGACAGGTGCCTGGCTCTGCTGCTTTATTAATGATAAAGATCCCTGCCCCCCCTCATCTTTGTCATTAATAAAAGTGTGCAGATTCTGATGGTAAACCCACCTTGATGGATTCCAAAGTCTTCTCGTTTTCTCGGTTGAGGCCAGTGGCCTGCTTTGCTTGGGCAGTTGCCTCTTGTAGTGTGGCACGCAGATCACCGAGTTTGGTTTCGTACTCATTTAAAGCATCCCGTATGTTCTTGACAAGTGCGCTGTTCTCCACTTGGTGGTTTTCAAGCCAGCTCCGTATCCGATTCAGCACTGAAATATATCACTTTTTGTTTTTCACTGGAGAGATGAGTACCTCTAAGCTAAGCTATGAAGACTACTGAGGAAGAAAGGAGCTTCTGCTCATTTCATGGTTTTCCTTGAACTTGCAAGTGAATGAGGAAGGAAACTAACATTTATGATGCACCTGCTGTCTGCATTGCTGTGTGTGCACACATAACCGCATGAAAACAATAATAGCAGGCTCATGTTTCAGAAATGCAAATGGGGAGCCCGAGAAATTAGGTGACTGATCCAATGTTGCATGACCGATCAGCCTTGGCACTTGAACAAGATCTGCAGAGGATAAAGCACCGTGCTCCAAACACTACTATTAACACTACCAACTAACCTACTACTAGCTACTATTACTAACTACTATTAACTGCAAACTCACACTGTTTCCTCAGTCAAAAGCAAAGACTAATATTAAATTTAAACAATACAAATACCAAAAGAAAACTGCTACCATCTGCATATTAACTATTCAGACATCATTTTACCAGAGAAGAAAGAACAGTATTTGAAAAAATATGCACCAGACATATTACTCACAGTTTTGAACTAAGGAGGCATTTTCCCTAAGTAAAACCTTTAGATATGTTCCTTTAATTTCTACTACAGTTTTTGGTTTCGGCAATAGTAGTGCTGATATCAAATTGTGATTTAAGACCCCTGCGCTGGTGAGGTGACCATTAAAATATGATATAATGAGAAAGCTGGATGGAACTGAATGAAGAATAAAAATGCAGTTAAAATGGAAAAGGAGGTGTCAGTGCTGTTATCTTAGGAGAAGAACCTATTTTTTTTTCTCACATAATGGTAAGATGTTATATTCTACAACCTCTTGGTAGCCTGCAGGAGCTACCCATTCTCACATCATGCTCTAAAAGCCATGTACATTGGGGCACCTGGGTGGCTCAGTCGGTTAAGTGTTGGGCTTCGGCTCAGGTCATGATCTCATGGTTTGAGTTTGAGCCCCGCATCGGGCTCTATGCTAACAGCTCAGAGCCTGGAGCCTGCTTCGGATTCTGTGTCTTTCTCTCTGCCCCTCCCTTGCTCATGCTCTGACTCTCTCAAAAATAAGTAAACATTAAAACAAAAATTTTTTTAATAAATAAAAAAAGTTGTGTATGCTGAAATGACTAACCTAGCCACCTGTGACTGGGGACCTGACATAGACTTTGCACAGTGTACCTCACACCCATTAGAGTGGGTTGCACGCAAGGATTTGGGAACATGCTTACAGAGCTGAGCCTCTCTTTTGTCTGCTTCTGCTTCTCTCAGGTGCTTTCCAAAGTTGCGGCTCTGGAGCTCTGTCATCATGCGCTGTGCTTCAGCGAACTCTCTGGAAAAATCCCCCGACGGCACATTGTTTCCTTCCCCATCTGTCCCAGAGATCTGCTTCAGGAAAACTAGAAAATATTGAGTAGTTTATTAAACTGGGAATTCTTGGGCTCCAGAAGACTACTAAAAAAAAAAAAAATTCAGGGATTTTTATGGAAGGTTCATATTAGTTTTTTAGTATCACTACAGGATCTTTTTCATAATGTTGAACTCTTAAGGAGAAATTCTTTCAGGGCGTTGGTCACAGAATAGGCTACGTAATAAAAAAATAATTAATTGGATTGAGTAACTCCTTACTGTGCACATTCCGGATGACATTTTTAACCTTTGTGTCCAGCTCCTTTGCGCTCTGGGTTGTCTGATCAACATTGCTTTGTAACGTTTGTGCTTTTCTGGAATTTACTTCAACCTATATGAAAAATAAATTGACTAGTAACAAATTATGTTGATGGGGGTTGTAAACTAACAATATTTTGAGGACAACAACAACAAGTTAACATTATTGACCTAACACATTACCTTTTCTTGCAAAGCTTCAAACTCTCGATTCAAATTGCTCAGTTCTTTTTCCAGACCATCCATTTTTAATCCGTGATTTGAAATGGCAGAAAGGTAGTTGAGTAACTGATTCTGAAAGTAAAATGCAAAGTTAATCTCGCATTAGAGCAGGAATTTGGAGTAAGTCCTATCAACTTGGTAATCCTGGTGGTGATATGGAAAGATTCATTTAGCAAGCCCAATGCTGGCCCACAGGAAATGATTTGATTCTTTGAAATCAGCTACTTGAAGAATCTACTTTCTGCTGTGAGTTGTGATATGGTTCTAAAATAAAATTATAAACATAAAAAGACAAGAGATACTTTTCTTGAGTCAGTAACTGAATCTCATAGAAATGAAGAAATGAGGATACCTCTTACCTGATGTATTATTTTCTAGACTCTACAAAACACTCAGTTTTTCAACCCATATTTAACATTATAAGACTAAAAGCAGTGCCTGAGGCTAATTCAGTGAAGGAACCATTAGATTCGAAGAATTTTGCAGCAGGAAGGGAACTAAGAGCTCATTTAATTGAATGCTTTCATATTACAAATGAAAAAACAGAAGCCCAAAGAAGTTGGGTGACTTGTGCACCCCATGGCTTGCAGAGATGATCACTGATTGATTAAGGATCAGAATCCAGGTCCCCTGTTTTTTTGGGGGGTACTAAACTGTTTCCTTACTTTTAGAGGGTGACATTCCTGTGTATAATATCTAAAGTAGTAATTATCTTCTAATTTTTTGGGAAAAAAGCCTTGTTAAAACCTTGAAGAAATTTACAGGAAGAAGCTGTACTATTATCTCTACTTGCATGCAAGAGAGCCAGTATTGCGGGGGGGGGGGGGGGGGGGGCAGGCTTTACAGCTTAGGTGCAAACACTAGGTCTGCAGCTTTGTAGATGAGCCTCGCTGAGTTTTATCTCCATCGGTAAATTGGGGATTCTAATATTAATTAAGCTGCTGGGTTGTTTGCATGGTATTATCAAGTGTCATGTACACATGAACATTCAAAAAATGTTATTTCCCTTCTCATACTTATTCCTGGTGAGTTTTCACAGAGTATGTGTGATCTAGCAAGAAGACAGTTCTATTTTAATTTAATTTAATTTAATTTTTTATAGTTTATTGTCAAGTTGGTTTACATATAACACTCAGTGCTCATCCCAACTATTTTAATTTTAACATAGGAAAGGGGCGTCTGGGTGGCTTAGTCAGTTAAGCGTCCGACTTTTGCTTAGGTCATGATCTCGCGGTTCGTGGGTTCGAGCCCTCCGTCGGGCTCTGTGCTGACTGCCAGCTCAGAGCCTGGAGCCTGTTTCAGTCTGTGACTCCCTCTCTCTCTGACCCTCCCCTGCTCACGCTGTCTCTATCTCTCTCTCTCCTAGAAATAAATAAAACATTAAAAAAATAATAACATAGGAAAACGGAGGCACGTCATTCTATAGATGTTAGTAGAAAACATACAGTAGGTAAAGCATGGTCTTTGTAATTTGAGCTAGAACCACCATGTGCAAGCTGTGTGATAGGAGGCAAGTTACTTAGCTTTAACATACCTGCTAAATTAAAATAACACTATTTTCCTCATAGCATGCTGTAAGACTTCAATAAAGTACTGAGCACAGAGCCTGGCACATCGGACAGGTACTGAAATGCCGGCTGCCCGCCCTTTACCGAAGAAATGCAGGGTTATATTCATGACATCAGAATAACTCCAGTGACTACTTTTTCTCTCAGAACATAATGGCTTTTTTCCTCTCCATATTAAGAGCCTGTAAATTGTGGACTAAACTTTACACTGATGGGATGGAAAAGAGCCATTTTTCTAGTATTATTTTTTGCTATATAAAGTTCACTCTTGAACAACGCCGGTATGAACTGCCTGTGTCCACTTATACAGGGATATTTTTTTTCCAATAAATATGTTGGAAGATCTTTTGGAGATTTGCAACAATTTAAAAAAAAAAAAAACTAAGAGAAGGACCAGGTAGCCGAGTAATACCAAAAAATTAGAAAAATTAGGTATTATTGTAAGAATACAGTATATAACACATACACAAAATATGTGTTAACTATTTATGCTACTGGTAAGGCTCCTGGTCAATAGTAGCCTATTAGGAGTCCAAAGTTATATGCAGATTTTCAACCATGCAGGGGGTCGACGGCCCTTACCCCCATGTTGTTCAAGGGTCAACTGTGTACTTAGCCATATAAGCACTAATAGGTTTGGAATCAGCCCTCATTATAAGAGCACTTATGGTTGCCTCTTTTGGATGTCTTTTTTATTGTTATCTGTCTCTTCCCAATGTTTGCAGGTTAATATTGTCCCCTCTTCTGCCTGCACTCTCTGAGCCCTAACCAGTGATCTTATGGTCATCAGTGCTCCCACCCTAGATCCTCTAGTCCAGAACCAGGTCTTATTTTGGCAGCTAAGGACTTGCACAATATGGTCATGTTGAGGATGTCACATTTCAGTAAGATCCTGGTTTATGGATCATGTCCAGGTCTTGCTTGCAAGGTTGTAGCTTCCCTAGTTTCTCATATACTCACTGATCAACGATGAGCACTGGGCAGTTTCAAGACTGTTTTTCAGCCTCCCTTCACAGGCAGAAGTGAGCCTGACTCTGGCCCTGGGAGCCTGACTCTGGCCCTGGGAGCCTGAGTGACTCTGGCCCTGGGAGCCTGACTCTGGCCCTGTGGACTTAGCTCTATTACTTCTCCTCTTGGATATCCTCTTGGCCAACTTCTTTCCAAACGCACATAGAATACTCCCCCAAATGAACTGCAATCTGGGCTATGAAACAACCCTCACATTTTTTAAAACTGGAGTCATAGACAGCGTGCCTGGGTGGCTCAGTCGATTAAGCAGCCAACTTCGGCTCAGGTCACGATCTCATTGTTTGTGGGTTCAAGCCCTGTGTCAGGCTCTGTGCTGACAACTAGCTCAGAACCTGGAGCCTGCTTCAGATTCTGTGTCTCTTCTCTCTCTTTCCCTTCCCCACTCATACCCTGTCTCTCTCTCAAAAATAAACATTAATTTTTTTCTAAACTGGAGTCATATAAAGTGTGCTCTCTGACTACAACAGAACTGAGTGAGAAATCAATAACAAGAGGTTATTTGGAAAACATACAGTCTGGAAATTAAACAACACAATTCTAAATATTCAGGGGTCAAAGATATGTCTCAATGAAATAAGAAAATCTTTTGAACTGTATAAAAATGAAAACACAACAATTCAAAATGTGTGGAATACAGCTAAAGTAGTACACTGGGGAAAATTCATAGTATGAAATGCTTAGAAACAAGGAAAATGTTTGAATCAGTAAGATAAGCTTTCATCTTAAGAAACTAGAAAATGAATAGTGAATTAAACCCAAAGCAAGCAGAAGGAAGAAAGAATATGAGTAACAACAGAAATCAATGATACTGAAAATAGAAAAACAATGGAAAAATCAATAAAATAAGATCAGTAAAACTCATATACCTCTAGCCAGAATAATCAAGAAAAAAGAGATATAAATTACCAATATCAAGAATGGATGACAGGATATTTATCAATACAAATTTTGCAGGTATTAAAAGCATAATAAGAAAAAACTATGAACAATTTTATGTCAATAGATTTGAGAATTTAGATAAAATGGAAAAAGTATTTGAAAGGCACAAATTACCAAATATCACTCAAGAAGAAACAGATAACTCCAATAGTCCTATATCTATTTAAAAAAATTTTTTTTAATGTTTTATTTATTTGTGAAAGAGAGAGAGAGAGAGAGAGAGAGAGAGACAGTGTGAGCAGGGGAGGGTCAGAGAGAGAGAGGGAGACACAGAATCCAAAGCAGGCTCCAGGCTCCGAGCTAGCTGTCAGCACAGAGCCCAACTCGGGGCTCGAACCCCTAGCTGTGAGATCATGACCTGAGCCAAAGTCAGACGCTTAACAGACTGAGCCACCCAGGCGCCTCTTTTTTAAAGACTGAACTTATGATTTATTATTTTTAAAAATCCACAAACAAAAAATCTTCCTACAAAGAAAACCTCAGGCCCACATGGCTTCACTGGAAAATTCCATCATTTAGAGAGTTAATACCAATTTAATATAAATCTGTTCTGACTCTTTTGAATGCAAGATACTTAGTTAAGGGTTCTAAAAGAAAAATTATCCCAGAAACATTCAGTAAGTAAAGAATGTTCTTGGAGCACCGGGGTGGCTCAGTGGGTTAAGCATTTGACACTTGATCTTGGCTCAGGTCATGATCTCATGATTTGCGAGTTCAAGTCCCACATCGGGCTTTTGCACTGACAGTGTGGAGGCTGTTTGGGATTCTCTCTCTCCCTCTCTCTGACCCTCCCCTGCTTGTGCTTTCTCTCTCTCTTTCTCAAAATAAATAAATAAACTTAAAAAAAAGAATGTTCACTTAGAGTATTAGTTTTATATGTTCACTAGTATTTTCCAACAGTAAAAACCTAGTCCTCATATGGATCAGTAAAAGCCTTAAATGGAATCAACCCCTCTGTCTCCTACTTGAGGGGTATCTATTCCTGCAGTATCTATTCCCCAAGTATCTATTCTGGACCCAGCCCTGTGCTGGGTACGCAGGGTATTTACCCTCAGGTCCTTGGTCTGGGTCTCCAAGTGCTTCATCTGCTCCAGAGTGCCAGTGCTGGCAGTCAGGCCCTGCAGCTGAGACTTGACCAGGCGGAGCTCGTCGCCCATGGTGGCCAGGTCATTCAAGAGCGTCATCACACAGCTGTCACAATCTGTAGGGGCCACAAAGGTGAATGTGCTGTGGGTTGGAGCCATAAGAATGGAAACAGAACACAAGGGCTTACAGCCCTTAGATCACGACAGGCAAAACTCATAATCCTGGACTTCTCAGGGAGGGACATTCTGCCCAAGAGAGATCTCTGGACATGAAGCATTTTAAAAAGAAGCGGTAGAGTGGGGGAAATGGGCAAAAGGGATCAAAAGCTACAAACTTCCAGGTATAAGAAAAATAAGTCCTGGGGATGTAATGTACAGCATGGTAACCATAGTTAACAACACTGTATTGTATATTTGAAAGCTGCTAAGACAGTCTGCCTTAAAATCACTAGAAAAACACTGTAACTATGTGAAGTCATGGCTCTTAACTGACTTACTGTAATAACCATTTTGCAATAGATACATATATCAACTCCTTATGTTGTTCACTTTAATACAACACTTCATGTCAGTTATATCTCAATAAAATTGGGAAAAAATGGTGATTCTATGCAACTTGTTACTTACTTTGTATGTGGAAAAATAGTAATAAATAGCTTTTATTTACTGAGAGCTTGCTATTTGCCAGGCACTGTGGTAAGGGATTTATAAGCATTTCACCAGCAACTCTGTGAGGTACATATAGTTATAATGTCCATTTTACAAATGATGAAACTGAGGCTTGGAGAATTCCAGCCACTTGCCCAAGGTCATAAAGCTGTGAGTTGACAGAGGCTGGGCTTGACTGTAAGAAGTCCTCTCCCTCCCACCTCCCACCATGGCTTTCCCAGCCCGGAAAGTGCACATCCCAGCATGAGGCTCACATATCTTAAACTAAACCCCACCAGCTGGAGAAGTGGGGGATAGGCTTTCTTTTCTCACCATCACATTCTTCTCCAGGGCCACCATCTTGGGGCTCTTGGTCTATGCAGTCTGAAACAAGGAATAACCAAAGCAGCTATTGTTATTAAACCTCCTCTTCATCTGTTTTTTAATTTGGCTTTCAGGAAAACTAGTTTGGGAAGATTTTAGTCACCCAACTATCTGACATCGCTGGCTCTTCCCCCCTTCCCTCCTTACCTGTTGCCATTGTTCAGGAAGCCTTCCCATCTCTTACCAGTCTTGCTACAGGAACTTCTCTCATGACCCCCCATGACTGTATATTCAGTTTCTTCTCTATATAAGGTCATGATATTCTTATCGAATTAAAACCCCCTTATCGTTAGTGGGAAGGCTTTCTTCATTTGATAGCTTCCTATACAACTGTTGACCTCTTTTCCGGTGTCTTTCAAGAACATTCAGTAAACATTTATTGAGCACCTTTGAGCACCCACTGTGTGCCTTGGCTTTGTGCCATGTACAGGAAATACCGAGCTAGGAAGACAAAAATCCCTGCTGTCCTATAGTTTACTGGCCCCACAGAGGAAGTAGATAAATCACACAACAGTGTGACAGATGCTGAGAGAGAGGGATGCACACGATGTTAGTGGACCCACACTGCCAATTACCACAGATATGAGCTAGACCTTGAAGTTCTCAACTATAGTCAAGAAAGCCTACTGATCGTCCTTGGACATTCTTTACCGTTTCCATTTCTACTCTTTTCCCTACACCATGCATCTTTGCAATGAAAGGCCCTCTCCCTTCCCTCTAGAAAAATAATCTAATTTCACCACAGGATATCACAAAGCTTGAAATCTTCTTAGACATGCTACAAGGAGGCTTTCACAGTTTGTCTTCTCAGCGGCAGGCAATATTCCACACTTTGTGTGTATATACATATACTTTAAACCACATTTACTTTTGATTGTAACATAAATAATACAAATTCACTATGGACATTTTGGGAAAATCAGAAAAATAATATAAAAACATCACCCTTGATACCACCACTCAAAGACAATCAGTGTCTCTTTTCTATATATTTGTAGATATTTTAATTTATTATATATAATCATAGGTTTTTCTTACTCATCTTTTTTTTTTTGAGAGAGAGAGAGAGAGATAGAGAGTGCATGCATGCAAGTGGGGTTAGGGTGGGAGTGGGATACGGAGAGAGAGGGAGAGAGACAGAATCTTAAGCAGGCTCTATATTCCGTGCAGAGCCTGACACAGGGATCAAGCCCACGACCCTGGGTTCATGACCTGAGTGGATATCAAGAGTCAGATGCTTATCCGGGGCGCCTGGGTGGCTTAGTCGGTTAAGCGTCCGACTTTCGCTTAGGTCATGATCTCGCAGTTCGTGGGTTCGAGCCCCGCGTCGGGCTCTGTGCTGACTGCCAGCTCAGAGCCTGGAGCCTGCTTCAGTCTGTGACTCCCTCTCTCTCTGACCCTCCCCTGCTCACGCTGTCTCTCTCTCTCTCTCCTAGAAATAAATAAAACATTAAAAAAAAAAAAAAAGAGTCAGATGCTTATCCAACTGAGCCACCCAGGTGGCCCACTCATCTTTTTTTTAATTACCCATTCTTATGTGTATGGATAGCTATGTCACTTTTATTTCCTCAATTAAGCTGTAAATTCCCCACGACAAGGAAATAGTTTTATTTTCTTCACAATCTTTCACAGCTCCTTGAATAGTCCAGCAGGGGGACTTGCCTCATGTGGGTGATTGATTTATCAATGCATTTTCTCAACAGTTTTTAATTTTGACCACCAAGGAATCTGTATGCTTTAATGAAAATAAAAAGAATGAAAAAGAGGGGAAAAAAGCTCACAGAAACAAAGTCTCATGCGTGAGCATTTTCTTCCATTTTGGGAACAAACAGTTACCATCCTTATTTCAGGTTTTGTTGTTGTTAGAGTAGGAGAAAAAGAGGGTTGTAAAGATATTCATCTCATGAACATGCTGTGCGTGATGGTGAAGCTTCTCCTCGAAGGCCTCCATTCACAGAACTCATGTTTTTCTAAAACAGTCTTTTTCATCTTTAAACACAGGACACTTCTTCCTTAGGATGATTTAACGTAGACCTCCCTCTAGTTTCCATTCCTTGGGTTCTACCTCTTGTGTCACATAGAACAAGATGGACCCTTCTACACATCAATCAGCGTCTCAAATACATCCTTTCCAAGTCTTCTTTCCACTGTTCTGGTTTGTCAATCCTTCATGTGACAAGGTTCAAAGTGTTTTCAATATCTCAATTTCTTCCTGAACAACTGCAGCTTGTCTATTGTCTTCTAGAAACAGAGCCCCACATGAAGATGTATATGAGCAGCATGCCAGGGAATGGAGGACCACCTGGTTTTAGACTCCAGAACTCACTGAAGATTGTATGAGGTATCCTAGGGGTCATATCACTCTCCTGAGCAGTACTGACCTCGCTGCTGACTAAAGCCTTAGTCTTTTTCATCTGGTGCTACTAAGTCACATCTCACTTGTCACACACTTATTTTTATGCCATTCAACTATAGGACCGTCACTTATCCCTAACATCATGTTGTCTTGTTAGTACTGGCCCATTATTCTAGACTCTTGAGTCCCTTAAGTATTCTAAATGTGCCATAGGAGGCATTTTCTATCTCTCCCAACTTTGTGTCATCTGACAATTGGGTGGGCATGCCTTCTACATTTCCATTCAGGACAACAGTATTGAACAAGATGGAGCCAAGGATTAAGGCCCAGCGCATGTCAGAAGATACCTCATTCTAGACTGATGATAGAATACTCTGTATTCCTCTGGGAACTGTCACTTGACCAGATCAAATCTATACATTCAGGGTGTTGTTCTTTATCTTGTCCATAAGTATAATATTAGAGATTTTATCTAAGGTTTGGCATTACACTATATCTGTGGTATTTTCTAGATAAATCTCATTAATATTCTTTGAGGAAGAAAATTGTGTTCCTTTTCCTTCCAAGTTGCTCCTAATGAACCCACACTAACGCCTAGTGATTCTTTTCCTTGGTATGTGAAATCCATCCCAGCTATGCCACCCACATCTCAGACATGTATTGATATTCAAGAAAGAATACGTTGACCTCTTCAGATACACACACGAAGAAAACTGGTGTGATGACAACCTTATGTCAAGAAAGATTTGAGCAGAATCACAAAAGTAGGACCCGAGGTTATTTTGACTATAATTACTTGACTTTTAAAAGCAATTTATCTTTTTTTTTTTTTTTAAAGAACCAATTGGCAAAGAACCAATGAGGCTCACTGTGTCTTTATGTAGCTCTCCATATTTGTGCATGCTCACATATAATCCTACTTACAGTCATTTTATTTACAAACAACCCCAGTTAAAACTTGTATATTCTTACAGTTCATTCTGTGTGCCCAGACGCTTTCTTAAAAAAAAAAAGTAGATTGCTGTTTTATTTTCTGTTTTGGCTCATTTTCTCATCTAGTAGAAGGTTAGCAACATCTTTCCATTGCAGTAAGCATTTCCCTGCTAATATCATGTCAGAACCAAGAAGTTCTGTAATCTACTGCTGGTCTTTGAAATAGTTTTACTCTTTTCTGCTCAAAGCAGCACTAAAAGTAAATCCTTGCAGCGAATTATTTGGGTGCATAAATCCTCAAGATATAATTACTAGAAGCGGATCCCTTGGATCTAAGGATAGATGATAGTACCACCACCTGGGTGGTACAGTCAGTTAAGCAGCCAACTCTTGATTGTGGCTTAGGTCATGACCTCACAGTTCCGTGAGTTCGAGCCCTGCAATCAGGCTCTGTGCTCACAGCGAGGAGCCTGCTGTGAGCCTTCTCTCTCTGTCCCTCCCCTTATCTCTTCTTGCACTCTTGCTCTCAAAAATAAATAAATGTTAAAATTTTTTTTTAAAACACCCTACTTGAGGTAAGTTACTCACTAAACTATAAATAAATACTACCTAAGCATTTCCAAGGCTGTCATAACATCTGTTGGCTGGAACTGGGTATTATGCTTCCTGAAGATATTTGCCTGGGTTCTTGGCCTGCTATTTCATATCAGATTGATAAATGCAGGTTAACAAAGATGTGAGTCTCTCTTACCTCCAGTCAAGGGGTGACAGGTGCCCAACTGGCCATTATTGTTACAGTTGCATGGCTGGCAGCTACCTCCAAGCTTCTGGGGATTCCCAAAATATCCGGGTGCACACCTACGCAAAATAAAGAGAAAAAGGAGAAGCACTCAAAGAACTAATCATTTCTTCCATCCAATTTTCTCCATCTTCAAACTCTCCGTTTGGGCCATCGTAACCCTAAATGGGTAAGGCTGATTTGTGAGAGTGTGTCTCAATGCAGAGATATTGATGGCTTGGATGAGAACAGAGAAAGTAGGAGGCAGGCAGAGGTTGCTCCCCCCTCATCGATACCAGGATGACAAAATCCTCAGTTACCTGTATCACCAAATGGCAGATGAACAAAATGCACACAGGAGCCAGTGGTTTGACCATTAATGGAAGTCAGGGGTGGACGAATTTTATGCAAGAGTTATGTTCCTGAAGATACCACACAATTAAATATTGCTTAATGTTTGGCTAATTTCCTCAAAGAAAATTTTAAGGTAAAATTCATAGGATTTTCAATTTGTTCATCGATGGGGATTTTATGAATATTGCCTATTGAACTCTTTTAAGCCTGCATAATTCCTATTTGCACTAATTGCTGCAGGGCTGTATTTAATGAGCCTCAACAACGGAGGGTAGTTACAACGCCTACCCTATTGGCTGAGAGCCTTTATTATTCTAGATAATTTAGTGATGAGAACTCTGTTCCTTATTTTAGAGGGCATTTCCTTGATTCTGAATTCCTATTTAAAAAACAAACAACAAAACAGACACATGTTAATGTTTTTGGAATTGGTAGGTAAACTAAAATAATTTTTTTCTTTTTTAAATTTTTTTAAATTACGTTTGTTTATTTTCAGAGAGAGAGAGAGAGACAAAGTGCGAGTGGTGGAAGGGCAGAGAGAGAGGGAGACAGAATCTGAAGCAGGCTCCATGTTCTGAGCTGTCAGCACAGAACCCGATGTGGGGCTCGAACCCATGAGTGTGAGATCATGACTTGAGCTGAAGTCAGACGCTCAACAGACTGAGCCACCCAGGTGCCCCTAAAATATTTGTCTAAAGTTCCATTCTCACGCTACCCTCCCCCCAAATTGTCATTAACTCAAAGTGTGTGTGGTGTCTTCTCTTCTATGGAATTGACAGAATCAAGAAAATGTGGTATCTGACTCTCTTCCTCAAATTTAAGCTTTGCATCACAGAATTGTTAGGTAATTTATATAGGCTTTGCCAATGGCAATATGGTGCAAAGCACACGGGCTTTATTAGGAAGACCTGGCTGGATCCCTGCCTCCTTGGGCTGTTATCTTAACCTTTCAAGCTTAAGTTTCTTCATCTACATCTCCTTGAAAATGTAAACTTGGGACACCTGGGTGGCTCAGTTGGTTAAGCATCCAACTTCAGCTCAGGTTATGATCTCCCAATTCATGAGTTCAAGCCCTGCATTGGGCTCTGTGCTAATAGCTCAGAGCCTGGAGCCTGCTTCTGACTCCTTGTCTCCCTCTCTCTCTGCCCCTCCCTCTCTCACATTGTCTCTCAAAAATAAATAAACATTGAAAACAAAATAAAAAAAAAAGAGTAAACTCCACAGGGCATAGATTCTTTGGCTGATATATCCCTGCATGCAGGCGAGTGCCTGGGCCTATATTAGGTGCCAAATAAGAATATGCAGGATGAATAAATGAGTAATTGCACTATCAATACCTAGTTTGGTCGATGAATATGAGATAAAAAATAATGTAGTGAAGAATCTAATATAATGCCTGGACATAACAGACACTCAATAAAAGTTAGCTACCAGTTTAAGACATGATGAAATATTCATACACACCTACACACACACATATATTCACATCTATGTATAATTGGCATCATTTGGAATTATTACATTTCAGAAAGTAGATAGGAAGCAGAAACCCCATGTCTTCCTTAATTATCAGGAAGGTAACTACGCTAAGGTAGCTTATCTAAATCTACTAAGCAAGTTGGCATAAGGCTTTACTTTATGTGACTGGCCCCATATTCTACTTAATGAACCATGCTATATGCAAAAGATCTAGGTTTTAAATGCTTTATTTTTAGATATGTCACCTATATCTAAACTTTCCATGTAAAGGATGCATAATTACAAAACACTTTATATTAAAGTCACATAAATATTTAGGAAGGTTGATTCCACTTCTTCCTTTTTCTTGCAAAAAGCATTACTTACTGATTACAGAAATAACCGGTACCCTTATTCTCATTTTTAGGTAGTGTCCAAACACAATGGACTGAAGTGAAACTTCCTGATTTCATAGATGACGTTGGTACAACAAATAAAGAGCAGAGAACATGTTTGTCTGGGGCTCGGGCGTGGGGGTGGGGGGGTGGATGTGCCCCAGGACACAGTATGAGCTGGAAAGTCTTTCCTACCCCGTCTGCTGCTCCCTCTTCTGCCCAGCTGGCTCCTGCTTATCTTTTTACTTGTCACCTTATATCATCCTTGTAGCTAACCACTGGCACTGGATTGACACCTGGCACAGAGGGGGTCCCCAATAAATGTTGAACAAATTAAAAAATTTGACATTCCTATGGCATTTACTTGTGAACAAGATCTTTAAAAAAATTGAAGAAACTATAGTTTGCTTTCCTGAGACAGCAAATATAACAGACATAAGCTGCGAGAACTGTTAATTAAGAATTTATCTTTTCAAATCTGCTGCCTGCCAACTGGGTGTCTCAGCCGGTCTGTTGCTGTTTTCTGCTTTGTTGTTTGTGAAGAACCATGAGGAGTATGACACTACGATGCCTCTCCCGAGTGGGAGTCTCACACCTTTTAAACCACAGAGCCTGGAGGAACCTTCCCAGAGCCCCTTGTACCCCATCCGTCTGTCCTGTCTCTTCTTCCCTCACCCCCCCAGGGGTAGTTGGATGCACCTCCCACTGCAGCCTGGCCTGGCCCGGTTACGTTCTCCGTCACTGTTTTAACGGCTGGTTTGTGTGTCTGTCCACCACTAGACTGTAAAACCCCAAGGGCAGAGTCTGGGCTCCAGCTGCTAACATGTCTCTAGTGCTTAGCCCAGTGCCAGGCATATACTAGGATCTCCGTACATTTTTCATTGAAAGAAAGAATGAATAATAGATCTGAGGCAACTATGGGCAAGGTTCCTTTTGTTGAAATGGAAAACAGAAGAATCTTGAAATTGCTTCTTTTTACCACCAGACAGTGCCCCACCCCTCAGCTGATGCTCAGTGATCCCATAATAAGGCAGCGCACCTTCTTCACTGGCAAATAGCCTCGAGGCCCGTGGGTTTGCTTGGGTAACTTCCCTGATTTGAGCCATCCTCCAGCCCCACCAGGCTCTCGTCATCCCTTAGACCCACGTAAGTCCCACCCTGTCTGTCAAATGTCTCAGATAACCCCAGTCTAGAGTGGCCCTGCCTTCCTGTGAAAACCAGTAGAATTAATTTTCTGGGTTTTTCTTTTTTTTGAAATTTGATAAAACTCTTCTAAAGTTTATCCAGGAAAATAATATGCCAGAATGGCCAAGGAAAACATGTGAAATAAGGGTTATGAGGAGAGCCGTGCTCAACCAACTATCTAAAGGCATTTCATACTTCCAGAAGTGAAAATACCACAAAGACTGAACAAAACGTATGCAAACGACTCTAAGTTTGTATAGAAATTTTGTAAATGCACATTCGCCTTTAGTGAATTGAACAAATGTACTTGGCAATAGAGACAGAGGTGGGGGAGAGAACAAGAATGTAACAGCATGAGCGGTGTAGCGGGAAAACAGCTAGAGTGTCTGTCCCCATTCACCCAGTGAGCGTGAGTGTGTGACACGAAGGACGTGAATCTGCCAGTCCCCTCACTAATTAGTCTGCTTTCCTTATGCCTCCCCCTGGTAGTGTGAACGTCTCACCCTACTGAGTGTGGCTCTGGGGTGTAGCCAAATACTACATGCATTTCATGCAACACGGGCCCTGGATTATGGGGATGGAGTACCCGGACAGTGTGTGTTTCTTGAACTCTGGGCAACTTTGCTGTACACGCTGACCCTAAATCTCTCTGTCATGTGAAATGCCCTGACACCACCAAAAGGCTACATTCCAAATTTTCACCAAGATGAAGATCTGAGTGCAAGAAATAAAAGTATATAAGTCCTAAAAGAATGCATAAACATTTCTATAACCTCCTGAAGCATGGCCCCCAAGACTGACAGCCTAAAGAGTACAAGAGTAGATACATACAACAAACCCCCCCCAAAAAAATAAATAAAAAACAAAAAATATCTGCAACATCTAGTATGAAGAATCTGTATAGATCAATAAAAAAATAAAAGGACATTCCATTAGAAAAAAGTGAGTAAAAAGCCTAGAAAGCAATCCCAAAAATAAGATCTACAAATGGTCAATTAGCACATGAAAAAATCCCATCTGATTATTAAACAAAGATATGTAAATGAAAATGATTTACAATTCCCGTTACCAAATTGGTAACTATTTTAAAAACAGATCATTTCTAGTATTCACTGGCAGCAACAGTTACTCTCTTGCTACTGGCAGGAATAGATATGAGTCTGACTTCTCTGGAGGGCAATCTGGCAAAATGTATCAAAAGCCTGAAAACTTCACCTATCCTTAGATCCAAGGGATCCGCTTCTAGTAATTATATCTTGAGGATTTATGCACCCAAATAATTCGCTGCAAGGATTTACTTTTAGTGCTGCTTTGAGCAGAAAAGAGTAAAACTATTTCAAAGACCAGCAGTAGATTACAGAACTTCTTGGTTCTGACATGATATTAGCAGGGAAATGCTTACTGCAATGGAAAGATGTTGCTAACCTTCTACTAGATGAGAAAATGAGCCAAAACAGAAAATAAAACAGCAATCTACTTTTTTTTTTTTTTTAAGAAAGCGTCTGGGCACACAGAATGAACTGTAAGAATATGCAAGTTTTAACTGGGGTTGTTTGTAAATAAAATGACTAAGTAGGATTATATGTGAGCATGCACAAATATGGAGAGCTACATAAAGGCACAGTGAGCCTCATTGGCTCTTTGCTCACACGTATTATATCATTTTTATAAGTATGTACTGATTTTATGATTAAGTTATTTTAAATTGAAAAACATGTTGTCCATATGATTCATCTGCTAAACTGCTACTTTTTCACAATGTATATGCCACCTTCCCAGGCAGACTGTAAGTACCTTTTACAGCCCTTATAATGCTTGGCAGTGCCCTATGTATGGGAGCTAATCATGAAAATGTGTTCATGTATAACAAAAGCTTGGCTCTATGGCCCTTCATAATTAAGTTCATAGTTTCCATTTTGAAATATTTATTCTTTTGTTTGACTGCTGAACACCTATGACATGAACAGCGCATGTGATGGTAGGCAGCAGTGATTCAGAAATGAATGACACACTGTCCTGCAGGTGTTCATAATATGTGGGGATAGAGAGGTATGGGGTGTGTGTGTGTGTGTGTGTGTGTGTGTGTGTGTACAGGAGTATGCAGAGTTGTACGTGTGTATGCAGGCAAGTAGGGATGTGGTGGGGTAGGAGTACATATGGATGTGCATACATGGGGTGAGGGCTGTGTGAGGTCGAATGTATATGGAGCTTGGGCTAGTTAGGGTTATATGTGCCAGGGAGGCAAAAACAAGCACACATGTGTGGTGGGTAGGGATATATAGGAATGTGTACACGTGGGGTGGGGGTATGTAAGTATGGATTTATATGGATATAGGGACAGGTAAGGACATGTAGGGGGCAGAAGTATGTAGAGATGTGGAAGGGGAGGGGCATGTAGAAATATGTAGGAGGAGGGGAGTGAGGGGGTGTGCAGGGGGGTAGGAGTATGTAGGGGTACGTGTTGGGGGTACATATGATATATTGGGCCTCCTTCTCAAATTTCTGAAACATGTAAAAAACAAGAAAGAGAAATAAGTTAATGATTTATTAAGCGAACAGTCTTGTATTTTTCCCTAAAGACCTTTCTCCAGGCTCCGTGAAAGCAACAGCCCCACCCCAGCTCTGAGCCACGACCCAGCACAGCCGCACCCACAGCCCGAGCCTGCCGCAGCCTGCCTGCAGAGCCCACCCTACCTGTGGGGGGGGGGGGGGAGGGCGGGGAGGAGCCGCAGTGAGCGAGGGGCAGCACCCACCTTTCGCACTGTGTGCCTGTGTACCCAGGTTTGCAGGAGCACCTCACGTTTTCCCCAGTCACGACACAGCCCGTGGCAAAACTGAAAGGAAGACAGAAAAAAGCCTCAGTAAAAACAGAAATCGATAGGCTTCGTGCTCTTATTTTTTGCCACAAAGCACTGACTTGCCTTAAGTGGAAACAGACACCAACGGTCTGGTTACCTCTTATATGAAGAAAAATGTGTCCATTAAGACTTGTGTGGACAGCGATGAATTATTTCAGCTCACACTGGGCAAATCTTGGTACGTAAGGACTGAATGCATTTATTTGGTTTTATTTTTGGCTTGGAGAAATACATTCCTTCACTTGAGACAGAACAAAGTAGCTCAGTTTGGAAGAAATGATTACAACAGCATCTTTCCAGGAATAACAAGGGAGGAATAAAACAAGTCTAGGCAGAAAAAAAGAACAGAGAGCTCGGATTCTTCAAAAAAATTTCCTCCTTGTTTATTCTAGTTCCTTCACATTGGGCACATTAACTCCTAGCAAGAAAAGGGGCCAAGCAGGAGGGACTAAGGCATAAAACAGGCTTGTCCATCTAGGGTATTTCTGTGAGCACAAGCATTGGTGAGTTTTAGATTTTTCAAATCAAGTTGTGGGATTCTGATTCTTTTTCTTTTTGTTCTAAGCGACTGTGTATTTGAGAAGCTTTTTTTTTTTTTTTTCTCAATTAAGTGAGCAGATCATGAAAAAACTCTGTTACCTTGAGACAGGCCTATAAACATTACACTGAATAAATCTGAGGGAAAATAACTCCATTTATCATTTGCCAATAAGAGAATTCTTATCTGGGAAGCTTCTCTTGGACTAGTAGATGGACAGAGTTATACTTCTTTTTTTTTTTAAGTTTATTTATTTTGAAAGAGAAGGAGAGTGCGAGTAGGGGAAGGGACAGAGAGAGAGGGAGAGAAAGAGAATCCCAAGCAGGCTCTGTATGGTCAGTGCAGAGCCCGATCTGAGTTAGGGCTCGAACTCACTAATCATGAGGTCATGACCTGAGCCAAAACAAGAGTCAGATGCTTAACCCACTGAGCCTCCAGAGTCACACTTCTAAAGGGACAGTTAGGAATCTATCAACAGTATGGATATTGCTGGAGAAAGACTTAAATAAAAACCATGTTTCACTGATAAATCTGAGGAACTGCATGTTACTTCAACTGCCTGAAAGCCAGAAGCTGGCCTTCCTGATAACACTGTGCTTGGCCATCAAAGATGAAAAGCTTTCCCCTGAGCACCCGGTGAAATTCTTGTTTCCACTCTCTCTAGCTTCTGTTCCAACAAGTCTAGGCAAGTACTGAGTGTTAAATCCCTTTTCAAATAAAGCTACAGGACTGGGCAAGTTTTAAGGAGTATCAAATATACAGAGAACAAACCAGGCTGCACACTTCAAATACGCATCTTCAGAAAAGCCACATCTGGGCAGTGGCTTCCGGTAATGTGGCCAATTTCTCTGATACTGGCCTGACATCAGCCAGCCTTGTGGTCCGCGCTTGCTTCCGAGCCTGTGCACTGCTGATACTCTTGTCAGTATCTTCCTGATTTTCAAATCAACTCTTGCTTTGTTTACTTGTAATATTTTGCTTGGACCCACAGAAGATGTGTCACGATGAACAGGAATATGACAAGGTACCGAGGCCAAAGAGAACATGAATTCCCATGAAATTTAAGTGGCAGGTTTCCACCTACATAGCGTGTCTGCTGTACTGGAGTCTGAACGACACCTCGGGTCACATCACTCCGTGGCTCAGAACTGGCCTGTGGCTTCTATCACACTGAGGATAAATCCGAGGGCCTTGCTACAGTCTGCAAGGTCCTATGGGATCTGTACACTGGGTGCCCCACCAACCTCACCTCCTGACCCTCTGTCCCACACTGCACTCTAACCACCTCCTTACTCCACCGATGCATCGTCACAGGGACCATCTCTTGTCTTTTCCTTGCCTCAGACCCTCAGTGCTGAGATACCGCCATGCTTACTCCATCTCATCATTCCCTGGTCCTTGGCCAATGGCCTCAGAAAACCCTTCTACTCCTCTGTAAAGGGTCTACTCACTAGCTATCAATCACGTGGCCCTGTTATCAGCCGCAGAGCCCATCTCTATCTGAAATTACACTTATTTATTTGTGCATGCACTTCTTGAGTGTGAAAACTCCCCCTGCCTGCATTCTTCAGGTGAAGCTTTGTGAGATCGGAGTCTCTGTACTGTAGTTTCCCCAGCACCTAGAAAATGCTAACTTCTAGGCCCCATATTGGGCACTCAGTAAATAATGTTTAGCCATCGAATGAAGACTGAAAGGAAAGAGGAAAAGGAAAAACACACAAGCATATATTTGGGAAAGCTGTTCTTGTTTGTTTTGCTTGTGTTTTACATCTTTGTGTATTCTTTTCTAAATATAACTGCTTTGTGAGATAGAATTCACATAGCGTATCATGCACCCATTTCAAGCATACAATTCAATGGCTTCTAGTAGATTCACAGAGTTGTACAAACCATCAGCATGATCAACTATAGAGCATGTTCATCATCCCAAAAAGAAAATTCCATGCCCATAGCGGGAGTGACCATATGCCACCCCCCTCCCACTCCCCACCCCCCGTCCCAGGCAACCACCAAGCTACTTCCTGTCTCTACAGATTCTTTTCAAGCTCCCACAGTACCTGTTGGAATGAGGACACGGGCAGACGCTACAGTGTCCGTGGATGGCATTCCCATAGTGACCCTCTCTGCAGCGTTCACAGTGTTCCCCGGCAGTGTTATGCTGGCAGTTCTTGGGACAGACGAACATACAATTAAGAGCAGTCGATTACATTTATTATTATTAAAATTATTATCAACTTAATTACTCAAATATAACTCAAGTCCTCTGACTCTGTACAGGGATATCAATCCACTAATGATATATTTTCCCCATCTTTCCAATTACTGTTGGTACTAAAAAATAAACCACGTAAGTGCCCTTCCATCAGCTATTTGGTGCTTAGCATCGGGAGGGTGAAATGGAGGAAGACCAGCTGGATTCAAACTCACTCCAAAGCTTCATAGCTGTGCAGCCTTGGGCAATATTTGTCACCTCTCTGAGCCTCAGTGTTTTTTACAAACCCGTTTTATTGATGTATGATTTACACACAATTCTGATTTTCTTAAAATGTATAGTTAGAATAATACCCACTTTTGAAGGTTGCTGGGAGGATTTTAAAAAGTACACTACAGCCTCAGCAAAATATTAGTCCCATCCGTCTTCCCCTGAGAATAGTTTCTATGAAATGAACTTGTTTTACTTCATAATTCACTTAATCATGATATACTAAAGGGGAATATAGTTGCAATAAGTTAACACATGGAATTTATTAAAATAATGAAAAGCTGTATCGTATCTGAAGAAATAATTCCAGCATCTCAGTTTAATTACAATGTCTCAAAGAAGCAAGATGTTAAGTTTGTCTACGTTGTATGTTTATGTAAATCCAATTATTTTCATGCCAAAGTCAATGCCTATTGAAAGTCGTTCCTCGGTAAGGCATTGAGATGAGACGACTATCGAACTAAGCAGTCCACTGAGGCAAATTCTAGCAGATGGTATCAAATTTGCTTATTTTGTGGAATTTTTAGCCCAGTGTAATGTTTCTTGTTTTACCCTAGTATATCCTAGTAATACATATGTAAATGCACAAAACTATCCAGGAAACTACCCACCCTTCTGTGGGCATTTGATAATTCAGAGATACTCTAGATGACTTGGAATGAGTCTAATATTTTAAAAATATGCTTTTACACAGAGGTGGGGCTTGGTAGGAAATTTCAATGGATGTGAGTTGTCAATATCTGAAACCGGGCTGTAAAAACAACACACACTATATCCTAAGTGGGTGTGGCCCCGCTCTGAATGTGAGACTGTCCCTTCTATCATAATGTCATCGGTTTCTTTGGGTTAAACACATCCATCCCTCAGAAGCTTTTCAATAATGAACAATTACACAATCCACTAAGACGTTAAAGTATCTTTTCATATTTTTTTCAGATATGAAATCGTGTTATACACACAAGGGATGTTGCTTACACATTAACATGGGATCATCACCAGAAAGCTCAGCCCTGCCCTGAATCCTTCCCTCTTTCCCCAAATGTCACTGCTGTATCTATTTTTGCTGTAGACCAGGACACTAGGAACAAATCCACACTGCAGTGTATCGGATCCACAGAGGGGTCTCTCTTGACCTTTACCTTGCTCCACTGTCCTGACTCTCTAACAAAACAGTTGTTCTTTTGCACTGATTATTTACCTTTCCACTTTAGTTTCCTTTCTTTTTAAACTCTAAATGACATTCTTAAAGAAGAACACAGCGGAATAGATGTATTTTAATCCTATATCTACCTAGTTCTGAGCTGAAAACACTGGAGAAGCAAGAACATAAACAAGAATTATGGTGAGGCCGTCTGTGTCCTACTGAAAGCACACTGAACTCTGGTCTTGCTCGGGAGCAGGGAGAGGACTGTAGAAAGGAATGAGAACTTGTGTTGCTTGATAAGGTCTCATAAGAATGTCTGAAATACCCCCACTCTTGGTTGAGAATTCCAATCTTGGAAGCTGTCTTTCTCAACCCTGCAAATTTGAGACATCTGCCTATCAAGTTTCCTTGTGGTTTATTGTGAATAAATTAATGGATGGATGGATGGATGAATCCACATCTTCTCCCACAGCATGTGCTCTCCTAGCTCCTCAGACACTAAACATCCAATGGGCATTTACTACACGTCCCACCAAGCTACCAGGTACAAGGGAAGGGAAGATGGATCGGCACCCTAACCAGGGGGCAGTTAGAACCCTGTGAACACATTCAATATAATGTGGAAAACTTGATGGCTGATGCACCCCAGCACCTCATAAAAGCAAGAAGAGCCTCAGGGAAAGGCTTCTGAAGGCGATGATGCCTCCTACACAGAGGATAAAAGGAGAGGAATTAGCTGGGTAGAACAGTGAGGAGAGAGCACACCAGGCATAGGAAGCGGTGTGCACAGAATGCCAGTCATGCAGGAGCACAGCAGGGCATGTGGGCAAGATGAAGCAATTGGTATTCCAGAGGGTGAAGGGCAAGGTGGGACAAGATGCAGCTGGTAAGGTAGCAGCTCAGATCAAGGGAAATCTGAGGTGGCACAGAGAAGCATGGACGTCTGGCCATGAGCCTCAGGAGAGCCCTGGGCCACCTGTGGGTTTCAGGTAAGTCTGGCAGTGGGGAAATGGGCTCAAGAGCCAGGGAGTAAAGTGAA
This sequence comes from Hyaena hyaena, assembly GCF_003009895.1. Taxonomy (NCBI): domain Eukaryota; kingdom Metazoa; phylum Chordata; class Mammalia; order Carnivora; family Hyaenidae; genus Hyaena; species Hyaena hyaena. Next base: position 3,278,832 of record NW_024080646.1, read on the forward strand.
GGAAAACCAAAAGAGGAAGGGACACGGGAACAGCGTGGTAGAAGAGGGATGACGGAGACTGCAGAAGGCAAGGGGAATGGGGGAGAGGCAGAAATATGGGGAGAAGGAGGCAAGGAGAAGAGAGAGAGACAGAGCCTTGGGGAAGAGAAAGAGGCCATCACTGTGGGTCTTTCTGGCTGACGACACCCATGCAACATATGACTTGCTGCTACTGGTTAAGAACTGGTGTTACTTTCTTTTTCAAACTTCAAAGTTTATTCTTGAAACCATATGGAGATTTGCACAAGTGTGAAGGTCCCAAATATTAGAAATTGACTTGAGAGGCGAAGTCCAATTTGCAGAGGAATCAGCTCATTCAATGGTGTAAAGTACTTGGTTTCCTCGTTACGGGTCTTTGAGAATGAGGGCTGCATCCTTGGCTCCCATGCTATGGGCACACCCGAGCTGAGGGGAGGGGCAGCACCCAGTGCCCACCATGGAGCAGTTAAGTGAGTGCAGGCACGGAACCCCCCCTCCCCCCAGTACGCACGTGCACATATTCCCCATGGGGACTGCAAGCCTTGCTCACTACCTCCCACAATAGCAAATGCTCCATAAATGTTTCCTGAATGAATTCTTTCTAGAGGCCATATGGCCATTAGGGACAAGTGAAGACAGAGCTACAGAGAAAGGAAATGACAAAATCTTGTTTGATTAAAACCGATGAATTATGACTCACTAGTGATCCTTCCGCTGGGTGAATGGACGCAGAGAATGCGTACTTTTGTTCGCTGGCAGTTTTGATGGAGTGGACTCGATATCTAGCTATGGTTCCGTGACAAGACAAATATTTACTTTAAATTAAAGCATCTACCTGTGTTACACACAGCATACAGTATGAAATATAAATTATTATATTAGGAGTATTTACCAGCTGAAAACTACTATTTTCCAATGTCTTCTATTGCTTTTGAACTTACAAGGTTAAAATCCTATAGAATATTCTATCAACAATGTCCTGTCCTGGCCTGTCCCATCTTGCAGAGGAAGCAGTTCCCTGGGACATGCTGAACTTGGCTTAACACAGACTAGGAGCTCAAAGAGTTGAAACACACTCTAGATGCATTGCACAACGCAAAGGAAATCTGTGCCAGAAGAACACATTTCCAAAGAGCACAACGTGAGCACGGGGTGGGAGTGGGGGTGTCTTGTGCCCCTGGGGGCACTGAGGCTCTCTCCTTTCTTTGTAACTGTCTATTCTTCTTCCAAGTAGGGAGGCCCTGGCTGCTAGGGATGAAAGAGAGGAAGGCAGAAGAAAACATGGGCTGCTTCAGGATACAAAAGAAAAGTTTCCCAAGAATCCAATTTTCTATGGGAAATATTTTTTAAAGGATTTTAAAAGATTATTTTCCAGTGGATCAGCCACAGACAGCAAGGACTCATCTCGCCTCTTTCCTAACATAAATCCACTTTGTCTTGGCAACCGCAGAAGATTAGTGCTTGAGTGACTGAGTATGTGCCGTAAGTCTTTCTAAGCTTCATCTTTTCCCCGATTACTTGCTTGAGCTATCGCTCATCTAGCAGCCATGAGGCTCCCCTCCTGCAGCCTCTTGCCACCCTAACAAAACTGGGGCCCAAAGTAGTGGCTTTGATTTGTTACATTCTACCAGGAATTAAGTCCCAGGATCCACCTGTTAAACACATCCCATGAAGCAAAGATTTAGAAGCTAATGTGTAATTTCGTTGTTCAGATAGGAGTTCTCCAATGGCACATGTTAAAATGGAGGGAAAAGTGAAGTGTAAACTAATTTAGCCTGATAACACTGGAGCTTCCTATGTCTACAAAGCAACCTCAATTTAGGGTTTGGCTGGAGATGTGATATTTGATGTCTCAGGGACCAGTGGGGTGAGGGTGGAGGGTGAGGGGACCGGGAGACACAGATTGTCAGCCAGTAGAGTATCAATTTACTCACAATACATATTCCTGAGCCATCCTGGCATCGATTTGAGTGTCCATTACAATTGCAGGGAACACATCGTCCGGTATATGCGCCTTTGCTATCCCGATAGTATCCGGGGCTACAACCCTGTTTTGCAAACAAAGCATTTAGTCAACATAAAGAAAGAATTATTATCCAAAGCATGTGACAATTCTGACTGTCAAGCATTCACTTTCTTTAAAAAATTTTTTTAAAACATTTATTCAGTTTTGAGAGACAGATTGTGAATGGGAGACGGGCAGAGAGAGAGGGAGACACAGAATCCTAAGCTGTTAGCACAGAGCCTGATGTGGGGCTCGAACTCACAGACCATGGGATCATGACCTGAGCTGAAGTTGGACACTTAACCAACTGAGCCACCCAGGTGCCCCAAACATTCAACTTCTAAAATCTTTTTCTCCTTTAGTTGGTATGTGGATTTCTACTTTCAAACACTAGCCGGTCCACTGGCTCCCTTTGTCAGGTTCTACCTTCTTTCCACAGCACGGCAGGAGTGTGTGCTTGTGGCAGAGTGGGAGATGTTTTGGGGGACATCAGAGAAAAGGAAGGTGTGGAGAGAGGAATGTAGAAATGGCTTCCTCTTCTTCAACTGTTTTAGGGGGAGTGAAAGGGTGAAGGAGTGAAGGGGTAAAGAGGGTCAGGACATCAGTCTTTGGTGGGGAAAGTCTCTAAGAAAATCCCTTCAAGTCCAAGTGCTCTTTGGGCAGGCATTCCCTCTCTGAGCATGGGTTTGGACTGGCGGGGTAGGCAGTATAGGATGAAGGGTGACTAAGAAGTCTTCATCAGGATCTATGCCATAATGGCAGAATGGGGGGAACCAAGTCACTGCCACTCACTGGTCTGTAAGCAACAGGGAACTCAGGGGAGAAGACTGTGCTTGGGTTCTCTACAGAACCCCGCAGGGATGTTCGGCTCCAATGGAACACACAAAGACCCAGCTGGAGGGAATCTCACTGGGTGTGTTCTTCTTGTTTCGTATTGCTTTGGCCATTTCCATCTCTAGCACAATGTCTCTTTCCAGTGTAATAAGAGTTTTTATTTTTCACATGAATATATATACATGTGTATTTTTTTAAAGGATTCTAGTTGGGGTGCCTGGGTGCCTCAGTTGGTTAAGTGTCCGACTTTGGCTCAGATCACAATGTTGCAGTTCATGAGTTCGAGCCCCGTACTGGATTCTGTGCTGACAGCTCAGAGCCTGAAGCCTCCTTCAGATCCTGTGTCTCCCTCTCTCTCTACCCCTCCCTTACCCGCATGCTGTCTCTCTCTCTCCAAAATAAATAAACATTTTAAAATAAATAATTAATTAATTTAAAAAAGATTCTAGTTAAGAATGCCCCTAATAGAAAAAGAAGCAATTCTTCTGACACCAGCCATTAAAAATTACTTAGAGGGGCACCTGGGTGGCTCAGTCGGTTGAGCGTCCGACTTTGGCTTGGGTCATGATCTCACAGTTCGTGGGTTTGGGCCCTGCGTCGGGCCCTGTGCTGATAGCCAGCTCAGAGCCTGGAGCCTGCTTCGGATTCTGTGTCTTCCTCTCTCTCTGACCCTCCCCTGCTCACACTGTTTCTCTCTCTCTCAGAAATAAATAAAATATTAAAAAATTATTTAGATTTCTGTCTTTAAAGAGAATCATAGACATTTTGTTTATTTTGGCAGAGCAAATCAGTACACTGTGTCAAACCAAATGCTGTCTCCGGTTTCTTTAACCAACGTCCATATATGCCCTATCTAAAGCATCAGGAAAGAATAATATTTCAAGATAAAAGATCATCTTTCATCTAATTCTCTTTAAACAGCACTAGGTTTATAAGACTCCAAAGCTACGAACAAGGGAAACTGTAAAATGAACCACCCATTCTCATCCATCGGCAGCCATACAGGGCTCTACCTGATCAGGTGGGAAAGAAGAAGCCAACCTTATAGAGCTGGAGAAAGAAGCCTTGTGTACTCCCCAGGGCAGAACAGCCCAGTTTCTGATAGGAATTTCTTCCAAAATTACCAATTACTACACCCTGGACACAATAACAAGACTATAATTCCCAATATATTTTCCTCTTCAGCTATTAGAAACCGTATTTTCCCCTTTTGCTATTAGGCAAAAGGAGCTATTGCAAAAAATGAGATCGCTTTATGTGTTATATGAATAGGCTTGTCTACAGGAGAATCGAAGTATGAAAGGAATGTTCTTTAATTGAAAACACGACTGAGAGATACATTTGAACAAAATTCAGCCACTGGTGGTGTGATCATATCTACAAGCAAATACTCTCTACTACTAAGTGGCAAGCGTCTCTTAATTATCCCCACATATCATGTTACATGCTTATGAAACAATCAGATTTGGTAAAGAACAAATTATCCAAATAAATATATGTGGTTCATTTATGACAACATGCCTGAGTAAAAATGCCTTAATTAAACACATTTGGCAGGAGGACACTTCATTCTAATTAAACCACCACCTTAATTTGCTTTTGATTAGAAACAGGGAAAAAAATCCCCTACAAGTCACATGACTTCTACTCAGGCAGAATGTTTGCCAGTTACTGAAATATAATCATTTTCTCACCTCTACAGAGCACACAAACTCCACACACTCTTACACACAACTCAGTTCAAGTACTCAGACTGTACTGAATATATTTTGTAGTACAAGTGATAAAACAATGTCCCATCAGATTTTCAGGGCTATTTCGGCAGCCATAGGATCAATTTCTCTGTGAGCATACATGTAAAAATCCAGAAATTTTAGAGAGAGACAGAGAGAGGTTGGGGGGGGAAGAAAGCAGACTTTATGAGTATATAATGCCTGGTAAATGGAAGCATCTCTTGTTAGGTAATATAAAAACTCAGTCTCATCACTCTTCTTAAACATGGATGTCATTGATTTTTGTGGTTTACGTTATGGGTAAATTTTCTTCCAAGCAGAGTTTGGAGGTCTACAGGCACTGGACTCTTTTGTCTTGGGGCTTGAGTTACTCTCAAAAGGGCACAAAGTTTCATAGTGTACTAACATCCCACAAACATGCAAACTCTGAGCTGTCTGGGCATTTCCAGGTGGGCTGATGTTTATACGGTTTGTGGTTAACAGCTCAGGGGAGCAATCTGTCAGGCACCATAATAAACCCTGCCAGTCAACGGGACAGGGAGGCTCCGGGCCCCTCCCCCAGCCCACCCATTATTCATTCATCCCCTTAACTGAAAAAATGTCATAAAGCTAGGAATCCTTCCCCAGCCCAAACCAAAATTTAAAAAGGATGTTACCTGGCTGGGTTTAAACTCCACATGACTTGCTTGCAGATGACTTTGACCCGGAGGCTGAAGAAATGCTACCCTTTGCTGCTGCGAATTATATCCCAGACACTGCCCCACCACTGCCCCAAGGACCCACAGCCATCCAGCGCTGCAGGCTGACCAGCTCACTGCGGGGGGCATCCTGATCCCCTGGCGTCCTGCTGGCTGCGTGCAAACTTCTTCCTCTTCCTCTTATACCTGCCCTTCCTGCTTCAGTGCCCAGGCCCGCCTGACTCAGGTAAGGCAGGCTGTCTGCGGCAGGAGGCCCCACCTGTAAACTTCACCCGTGAGTCAGCCGGTGAGAGAGCGCACATAACAGTCCCACAGGGAAGAATGCCGCTCTGTAATTCCTGCGAGGCGGGGTAGGCATCACCTTCTGCCCACCTTACCCTGCAGACGGCACTAGCTGATTAGAGCACATGGAAATCACAGGCTGAGTCATGTGAAAAGAACACGCCCTGGGCAGGAGGCCGGTAATCCAGAGGTTCCCCTCCTTCCCTGGGGCTATGATTTTATTTAATCGGGCTAGAACAGAGAGAGGAGGAAGGGGGTAGGGAAGAAGAATGTTGGCACCGGTGGACTAAATGTTACAAGGCAGAAGTCCCCACGGGGCACCTGAGTGGCCCTGTTGGTTAAGCGTCCGACTTTGGCTCAGGTCATGATCTCCCCAGAAAACCTTGACAGGTAATATATTTGCAAGTTAAAGAAAGAAACTTGTGAGCAGATCACCTGGGGGCTTTCTGAGACCACGGGGGCCGGGACAGAAAGGGGAGTATATTGCTAGATGTACATACAGGGGGTGGAGGGAATACACTGAGTGATAATGTTTGCTATTTCCTAATAATTGCACTTAAACATTGTGCTTTCTTTTCCTCCCATCAGGAAGAGAACCTATTTACAACTTGAGATATGACATGGTTTCATTTTATGGCACATTTTAATCATCTGAGGACAAGTCACGCTGGCTTGGCCTGGCAGGAAGATCTGCTGTGAACTTGGATAATGGGCTGCCACTTCCCCCGGAAGAATCAGGACACTGTCTGGAGGGGCCCTCCACTAGGGAATAGCACAAGAACCCTAGGTCACCCACTGGGAAGGGAGTGGCTCAAATACCAGGATGCCCACTGGTGGGCTCCTTCCTACTTCCCAGAAAGTCCTGATTTCTATAACCCCCAGGATTGACTGAGTGCCTGTGGCTTTCTGGTGGAATTTGAAATGTCTGCGATTTCTTTTTCCTATTTCATACCTGAAGGTGGTCCAGGTAAGACAGAAGCTATAGCCCAGGAAACACCTGTCCAATGGACAGAGTGCTTCAGACCATCCAGCAGGGTGGGGGGAAACAGATAGGAGAGGCAGCCACAAGAGTCCTAGGGGGAATTTTTTCCTACCTGACATGAGTCACCAGTGTAGCCAGGGGGGCAGGCACACATCTCCACATCGTGTGCTCTACGCCCGCTTCCTGTGGCGGAGGCCTCCTCCAGTCCCACCCCGCTCAAGGAGAGCCGCTGCGTCTCGGCGAAGTAGAGGCCTCGGAGGCGCACACCTTCTAGTCTAGACAGTACCATCATCAGCTCTTCCCGGGACACGGGGGCACCGCTGCTGGCGTGTCTGAAGTTTCCCTACACGTGAGAACAGAAAAGCAAGGTTTCCCTTTGGCAAGCTCACTTCCAGGGCTTTCAGAGAGGCGGCGTCCAGCACAAGTCAAAGGAAAGGCATTTACAATGCAGATGGGAAAATGCAGGAGAGGAGAGGAGAGGGGAGAGGAGGGGAGGGGAGGAGAGGAAAGGAAAGGAAAGGAAAGGAAAGGAAAGGAAAGGAAAGGAAAGGAAAGGAAAGGAAAGGAAAGGGTAGGTAAAAGTTAGTATAAGATAGTGGATTTATATTCAGAAGTCAGGTGTCCTGGGTTATTCCCAAGAAGAGAGAATACCACATGAAAGGGGAAAAAATGAAGGCAGGAAATAAGGAACAATGAAATGAAAGATTTCCCAGTGTCATATTTATTTTAAAATGTACTTTTGGGGTGTGGCTCAACTGGTTGAACGTCTCTCTTTTTTAAACTTTTCTTTTTTTAAAGCTTATTTATTTATTTTGAGAGAGAGAGAGCAAGGGAGGGACAGAGAGTGAGAGAGGGACAGAATCCCAAGCAGGCTCCTTACTGTCAGCGTGGAGACAGGCAGGACTCGATTTCAGGAACCGTGAGATCATGACTTGAGCCAAACTCAAGAGTCAGACACTTAGCAGACTGAGCCACCCAGGCGCTGCAGTGTCTGACTCTTGATGGCTCAGGTTGTGATCCCAGGATTTTGGGATTGAGCCCCCACCTTGGGCTCCATGTTGTACATGGAGCCTGCTTAAGATTCTGTCTCTCTCTTGCCCTCTCTTTCTCCCTCCGCTTCTCTTCCTCTGTTCCTCTCACCAACTATCTCTGTCTCTCAAATAAATAAATAAATAAATAAATAAATAAATAAATATTTTAGAAATGCATTTTTGTGTGTGCAAGCCCAAAATGAATGAGAATGATATAGGAGAGAGGGTTATGGAAACCCACTGAGTCATGCAGTTAGATCTCTTTTAGATCTTTTTAGATCATTCATTAAATGTACATAATTGGGACAGAAAGTACAATCTTTTCTTGCACACACACATTTATATTATTTTATTTTACTTTAATGATGGTAAAAGACATGTTACATAACATTTACCATCTCAACCATTTTTTAGTGTACAGTATAATAGCGTTAATTATATTCCCATTGTTGTGCAACAGACTCCAGAACTTTATCATCTTGCAAAATGGAAACTCTGTACCTATTAGGCAATAGCTTCCATTTTCTCCTCCCCCCCAATTCCTGAAAACCACCATTCTACTTTCTAATGGTATGAATTTGACTACTTTAAATACCTCATATAAGTGGAATCCCGCAGTATTTGTCTTTTTGTGACTGGCTTATCCCACTTAGCATAGTATCTTCACATTACATCCTAGCAATCTAGGATCTTCACATCTATTCTAGTTCAATCTAGCTAGAACTATCACATTCTAGCACAGAAGGATTTCCTTTTTAGGGCTACATAATAGTCCATCATATGAATACATGATATTTTCTCTATCCGTTCGTCTGTCCACAGACATTCCAGTTGCTTCCACCTTTTACCTATTGTGAATAGTGCTGAAATGAACATGGGTATGTGAATAGCTCTTCAAAACCCAGTTTTCAATTCTTTGGGGTATATCCTCAGAAGTGGGATTGCTGGATCACATGGTCATTCCATCTTTAAATTTTTAAAAAATCTCAATACTGTTTTCCACAGTGACTGCACTGTTTTATAGTCCCACCAGCAGCGCATATGTGTTCCAATTTCTGTACATCCTCGCCAACACTTGGTATTCTGTTTTTTTTAAATAGTAGCCATCCTAATGACTATGAGGTGGTATCTCATTGGTTTTGATTTGCATTTCTTTACAGATTAGTTACGTTGAGTATCTTTCATGTAAAAGCCTGCACTTTAAAGAGAACATTTTTTTAATGTTTCTTTATTTTTCAGAGAGAGAAAGACAGAGTGCGAGCAGTGGAGGGGCAGAGAGAGAGGGAGACACAGAACTGGAAATGGGCTCCAGGTTCCAGGCTGTCAGCACAGAGCCCCACGTGGGGCTTGGACTCATGAATTGTGAGATCATGACCTGAGCCGAAGTCGGAAGCTTAACCGACTGAGCCACCCAGTTGCCCCTAAAAGACTGCACTTTTAACCTTTATATTCTGTTGCCTCCTTAAAATTTGGTTTCCATATGTCTTAAATGGGCATAATCATACCTAATCTCTCAGGACTATGATGAGAATTAAAGCAAATTAAATAATATAATGTATATAAAGTGTTTAGCCCAGTGCCCAACATGTAGTAGACATTCAGTAAAGGGTATTTATTATTATTTACACATAAATGTGATACTAATGTAATTTTAATTTATTTCTTTATTAAAAAATTTTTTTATGTTGATTTATTTCTGGGAGAGAGAGAGAGAAACAGATTGTGAGTCGGGGAGGAGCAGAGAAAGACGGAGACACGGAATTTGAAGCAGGCCCCAGGCTCTGAGCTGTCAGCACAGGGTCTGATGCAGGGCTTCAACTCAAACTGGGAGATCATGACTTGAGTCAAAGTCAGCCACTTGCCCAACTGAGCCACCCAGGCGCTCCTCTAATTTTAGTTTATATTTTTAACAGCTTGAGGTATGATTTGCATATAGTTATATTCCCTTATTTTAAGCATACAAGTTTTAGTAAATTTACATAAACATGCAACCATCACCACAATGTAGTTTTACATTTTCATCCCCCTCCCCAAAAAAGAACCCTTGTGCCCATTTGTAGTTACTGCCTATTCCCATCCCAAGCCCCAGGCAACTGCTAATCTATATTCTGTCTCTATAGACTTATCCAGGTTGGAACATTTATATATATACAAATTTAGGGGTGCCTGGGTGGCAGTTGGGCATCTGACCCTTGGTTTCAGCTTGGGTCATGATCTCATGATTCATGAGTTCTGCGCTGCTGGTGCAGAAACTGCTTGGGATTCTCTCTACCCCCCTCTCTCTGCCTCTCCCCCACTCGTGCTCGCTCTCTCCCTCTCTCTCTCAAAATAAATTAAAAAAAAAGACATTTAAAAATAAATAAATGCAAACTTTATTTCAACAGTACACAAATACGTTTCTTCTATTCATTTCATTTCTTCCCCTTTTTTGTCATATACATTGTCTTTATACATTGTATATATATATATACACATTACGTCTTTATACATTGTATGCCGATCAACACAGATTTATAATTACTGCTTTAAATAGTTGTCTTTTAAATTAGATAGAAGAGCTATAAAGATATATTTTTACTGCCTTTCATATTTACCTATGTAGTTACTTTTACTATCGTTCTTCATTTCTAACAGGGAGGGAAGTTATTGTCTATAGTATCCTTTCATTTCTGTCTTAAGATTCCCATTAGTATTTTTTATAAGGAGGGCTGGTTAGCACTGAATTCTCTCAGCTTTGTTTATAATGGAATGTCTTCATTTCTCCTCTGTTTTTGAAGGACAGCTTGCTGGATATGTATTCTTTGTTGCCAGTCTGTTTCCTTTAGCACTTTGACCGCTGTCCCACTGCCTTCTGACTTCTACGGTTTGTGGTAAATAGTTAGGTGTTAACCTTATTGAGGGCCCTTGTATGTCATGGGCTTCTTTCCCATTGCTGTTAAGATTCTTTGTCAGGGCGCCTGGGTGGCTCAGTAGGTTAAGTGTCCAACTTTGGCTCAGGTCATGATCTTACGGTCTGTGAGTTCGAGCCCTGCATCAGGTTCTATGCAGGCAGCTCAGAGCCTGGAGCCTGTTTCAGATTCTGTGTCTCCCTCTCTCTCTGCCCCTCCCCCGCTCATGCTGTCTCTCTCTGTTTCAAAAATAAATAAAAACTATAAAAAATTTATTTAAAAAAAGATTTTTTGTCTTTGCCTTTCAGAATCTTTACTATGATGTTTCTGTGTGTGGATCTCTTGCATTTATCCTACATAGAGTTTGATGAGCTAGGATGTTTATGTAGATTAAGGGTGTTTATCAAATCTGAGAAGTCTTGCAGCCATTATTTCTTTAAATACTGTTTCTTTCCCTTTCTCTCTCTTCTCTTTCTGGTACTTCAATTATTCACATGTTGGTATATTTGATCGTGTCTCCTTTGTCTTTGAGAGTCTGTTTGTTTTTCCTCATTCTTTTTACTTTCTGTTTCTCAGACTGGGTAATCTCAACTGACCTTCAAATTTGCTGATCCTTCCTTCTGTGTACTCAACTCTGTTGTTGAGCCCTTGTCTTGGTCAGCTCTGGCTGCCATAACAGAATACCATAGACCAAATGACTTAAACAACAGAAATCTATTTTCTCACAGTTCTAGAGGCTAGAAGTCCCAGATCAAGATTGCCAGCCAGTTTGACCCCTGGTGAGGGCTCTCTTACTAGCTTACACATGGTTGCCTTCTCACTATGTTCTTACATGGTAGACAGAGAGAGTGAGTTTTCTGGTATCTCCTTTTATAAGGGCATTGATTCTATCAGATCACAGCTCTACCCTTATGATCTTATTTAACCTTAATTACTTCTTTACTCCAAATACACTCAAACTAGAGGTCAGGGCTTCAACACATAAATTTGGACAGAACGCAATCCAGTCCACAGCAGCCCTTCTAGTGAATTCTTCATTTCCAGATATTGTAATTTTCAACTCTAGAATTTCTATTTGGTTCTTTTTTTTTTTTTTTTTTTTTTTTT
>NW_024080646.1:3292458-3421792 GCF_003009895.1 Hyaena hyaena
AGGAGAGGAGAGGAAAGGAAAGGAAAGGAAAGGAAAGGAAAGGAAAGGAAAGGAAAGGAAAGGAAAGGAAAGGAAAGGGTAGGTAAAAGTTAGTATAAGATAGTGGATTTATATTCAGAAGTCAGGTGTCCTGGGTTATTCCCAAGAAGAGAGAATACCACATGAAAGGGGAAAAAATGAAGGCAGGAAATAAGGAACAATGAAATGAAAGATTTCCCAGTGTCATATTTATTTTAAAATGTACTTTTGGGGTGTGGCTCAACTGGTTGAACGTCTCTCTTTTTTAAACTTTTCTTTTTTTAAAGCTTATTTATTTATTTTGAGAGAGAGAGAGCAAGGGAGGGACAGAGAGTGAGAGAGGGACAGAATCCCAAGCAGGCTCCTTACTGTCAGCGTGGAGACAGGCAGGACTCGATTTCAGGAACCGTGAGATCATGACTTGAGCCAAACTCAAGAGTCAGACACTTAGCAGACTGAGCCACCCAGGCGCTGCAGTGTCTGACTCTTGATGGCTCAGGTTGTGATCCCAGGATTTTGGGATTGAGCCCCCACCTTGGGCTCCATGTTGTACATGGAGCCTGCTTAAGATTCTGTCTCTCTCTTGCCCTCTCTTTCTCCCTCCGCTTCTCTTCCTCTGTTCCTCTCACCAACTATCTCTGTCTCTCAAATAAATAAATAAATAAATAAATAAATAAATAAATATTTTAGAAATGCATTTTTGTGTGTGCAAGCCCAAAATGAATGAGAATGATATAGGAGAGAGGGTTATGGAAACCCACTGAGTCATGCAGTTAGATCTCTTTTAGATCTTTTTAGATCATTCATTAAATGTACATAATTGGGACAGAAAGTACAATCTTTTCTTGCACACACACATTTATATTATTTTATTTTACTTTAATGATGGTAAAAGACATGTTACATAACATTTACCATCTCAACCATTTTTTAGTGTACAGTATAATAGCGTTAATTATATTCCCATTGTTGTGCAACAGACTCCAGAACTTTATCATCTTGCAAAATGGAAACTCTGTACCTATTAGGCAATAGCTTCCATTTTCTCCTCCCCCCCAATTCCTGAAAACCACCATTCTACTTTCTAATGGTATGAATTTGACTACTTTAAATACCTCATATAAGTGGAATCCCGCAGTATTTGTCTTTTTGTGACTGGCTTATCCCACTTAGCATAGTATCTTCACATTACATCCTAGCAATCTAGGATCTTCACATCTATTCTAGTTCAATCTAGCTAGAACTATCACATTCTAGCACAGAAGGATTTCCTTTTTAGGGCTACATAATAGTCCATCATATGAATACATGATATTTTCTCTATCCGTTCGTCTGTCCACAGACATTCCAGTTGCTTCCACCTTTTACCTATTGTGAATAGTGCTGAAATGAACATGGGTATGTGAATAGCTCTTCAAAACCCAGTTTTCAATTCTTTGGGGTATATCCTCAGAAGTGGGATTGCTGGATCACATGGTCATTCCATCTTTAAATTTTTAAAAAATCTCAATACTGTTTTCCACAGTGACTGCACTGTTTTATAGTCCCACCAGCAGCGCATATGTGTTCCAATTTCTGTACATCCTCGCCAACACTTGGTATTCTGTTTTTTTTAAATAGTAGCCATCCTAATGACTATGAGGTGGTATCTCATTGGTTTTGATTTGCATTTCTTTACAGATTAGTTACGTTGAGTATCTTTCATGTAAAAGCCTGCACTTTAAAGAGAACATTTTTTTAATGTTTCTTTATTTTTCAGAGAGAGAAAGACAGAGTGCGAGCAGTGGAGGGGCAGAGAGAGAGGGAGACACAGAACTGGAAATGGGCTCCAGGTTCCAGGCTGTCAGCACAGAGCCCCACGTGGGGCTTGGACTCATGAATTGTGAGATCATGACCTGAGCCGAAGTCGGAAGCTTAACCGACTGAGCCACCCAGTTGCCCCTAAAAGACTGCACTTTTAACCTTTATATTCTGTTGCCTCCTTAAAATTTGGTTTCCATATGTCTTAAATGGGCATAATCATACCTAATCTCTCAGGACTATGATGAGAATTAAAGCAAATTAAATAATATAATGTATATAAAGTGTTTAGCCCAGTGCCCAACATGTAGTAGACATTCAGTAAAGGGTATTTATTATTATTTACACATAAATGTGATACTAATGTAATTTTAATTTATTTCTTTATTAAAAAATTTTTTTATGTTGATTTATTTCTGGGAGAGAGAGAGAGAAACAGATTGTGAGTCGGGGAGGAGCAGAGAAAGACGGAGACACGGAATTTGAAGCAGGCCCCAGGCTCTGAGCTGTCAGCACAGGGTCTGATGCAGGGCTTCAACTCAAACTGGGAGATCATGACTTGAGTCAAAGTCAGCCACTTGCCCAACTGAGCCACCCAGGCGCTCCTCTAATTTTAGTTTATATTTTTAACAGCTTGAGGTATGATTTGCATATAGTTATATTCCCTTATTTTAAGCATACAAGTTTTAGTAAATTTACATAAACATGCAACCATCACCACAATGTAGTTTTACATTTTCATCCCCCTCCCCAAAAAAGAACCCTTGTGCCCATTTGTAGTTACTGCCTATTCCCATCCCAAGCCCCAGGCAACTGCTAATCTATATTCTGTCTCTATAGACTTATCCAGGTTGGAACATTTATATATATACAAATTTAGGGGTGCCTGGGTGGCAGTTGGGCATCTGACCCTTGGTTTCAGCTTGGGTCATGATCTCATGATTCATGAGTTCTGCGCTGCTGGTGCAGAAACTGCTTGGGATTCTCTCTACCCCCCTCTCTCTGCCTCTCCCCCACTCGTGCTCGCTCTCTCCCTCTCTCTCTCAAAATAAATTAAAAAAAAAGACATTTAAAAATAAATAAATGCAAACTTTATTTCAACAGTACACAAATACGTTTCTTCTATTCATTTCATTTCTTCCCCTTTTTTGTCATATACATTGTCTTTATACATTGTATATATATATATACACATTACGTCTTTATACATTGTATGCCGATCAACACAGATTTATAATTACTGCTTTAAATAGTTGTCTTTTAAATTAGATAGAAGAGCTATAAAGATATATTTTTACTGCCTTTCATATTTACCTATGTAGTTACTTTTACTATCGTTCTTCATTTCTAACAGGGAGGGAAGTTATTGTCTATAGTATCCTTTCATTTCTGTCTTAAGATTCCCATTAGTATTTTTTATAAGGAGGGCTGGTTAGCACTGAATTCTCTCAGCTTTGTTTATAATGGAATGTCTTCATTTCTCCTCTGTTTTTGAAGGACAGCTTGCTGGATATGTATTCTTTGTTGCCAGTCTGTTTCCTTTAGCACTTTGACCGCTGTCCCACTGCCTTCTGACTTCTACGGTTTGTGGTAAATAGTTAGGTGTTAACCTTATTGAGGGCCCTTGTATGTCATGGGCTTCTTTCCCATTGCTGTTAAGATTCTTTGTCAGGGCGCCTGGGTGGCTCAGTAGGTTAAGTGTCCAACTTTGGCTCAGGTCATGATCTTACGGTCTGTGAGTTCGAGCCCTGCATCAGGTTCTATGCAGGCAGCTCAGAGCCTGGAGCCTGTTTCAGATTCTGTGTCTCCCTCTCTCTCTGCCCCTCCCCCGCTCATGCTGTCTCTCTCTGTTTCAAAAATAAATAAAAACTATAAAAAATTTATTTAAAAAAAGATTTTTTGTCTTTGCCTTTCAGAATCTTTACTATGATGTTTCTGTGTGTGGATCTCTTGCATTTATCCTACATAGAGTTTGATGAGCTAGGATGTTTATGTAGATTAAGGGTGTTTATCAAATCTGAGAAGTCTTGCAGCCATTATTTCTTTAAATACTGTTTCTTTCCCTTTCTCTCTCTTCTCTTTCTGGTACTTCAATTATTCACATGTTGGTATATTTGATCGTGTCTCCTTTGTCTTTGAGAGTCTGTTTGTTTTTCCTCATTCTTTTTACTTTCTGTTTCTCAGACTGGGTAATCTCAACTGACCTTCAAATTTGCTGATCCTTCCTTCTGTGTACTCAACTCTGTTGTTGAGCCCTTGTCTTGGTCAGCTCTGGCTGCCATAACAGAATACCATAGACCAAATGACTTAAACAACAGAAATCTATTTTCTCACAGTTCTAGAGGCTAGAAGTCCCAGATCAAGATTGCCAGCCAGTTTGACCCCTGGTGAGGGCTCTCTTACTAGCTTACACATGGTTGCCTTCTCACTATGTTCTTACATGGTAGACAGAGAGAGTGAGTTTTCTGGTATCTCCTTTTATAAGGGCATTGATTCTATCAGATCACAGCTCTACCCTTATGATCTTATTTAACCTTAATTACTTCTTTACTCCAAATACACTCAAACTAGAGGTCAGGGCTTCAACACATAAATTTGGACAGAACGCAATCCAGTCCACAGCAGCCCTTCTAGTGAATTCTTCATTTCCAGATATTGTAATTTTCAACTCTAGAATTTCTATTTGGTTCTTTTTTTTTTTTTTTTTTTTTTTTTACAATTCCTATTTCTTTATTAGTATATTGTATTTGGTGAGATATTTTCTCATGTTTTACTTTAGTTCTTTAGACACGGTGTTCTTTATTTCTTTGACATATGCTGATTTAAAGTCTTTCTGTAGTAAGTCCAATGTCTGGGCTTCCTCAGGGACAGTTTCTATTTATGTATTCCCTTTCCCCCATGCTTTCCTGTTTCTTTTTCATGCCTCTTTTTTTTTTTTTTTTTTTTGCTGAACACTGGACATTTAACATAATGTAATGTGGCAACCCAGAAAATCAGATTTCTCCCCCTCCCCAGAATTTGTTGCTGTTGCTGCTTACTATTGCTGTTTGTATCTTTGTTTAATGGGTTTTCTGCACTAATTCTGTAAGGTCTGTATTCTTTGTCGTGTAAGGCCGGTAAAGTCAATGCTTTGTTAGCTTAGTGGTCAGCTAGTGACTGGACAGAGTTCTTTAAATGCGTAAAATCAAAAGGTCTCCTAGTCTCTGCCAAAGGGTTTGTGTGTATGTTGAGGGACCCCTCAACACTCATCCAGGCTGCTGACTGCTCTGCTTTAGCCTTCACTTCCGGTTTACTCCAAGCCTCATGGTCAGCTAGAGGTGAGGGCTTAAGGCATGCTTGCAGCCCTGAGTATGTGTGGTCTTCCACCTCCCCAAGACTGTGTTGGAGCTTTTCAAAGCCCCTATGCACATCTCATTCCCAGCTTTTTAAGTTTTGTGATTAGCCTATTATGAGCCCCAACTGTTATCCATCACCTCAGGCAGCAATGAAGTTAAGCAACTGCCTCTAATGTTTTCAGATATCCTAAGGGAAAGGCTTTTCATTTTGGGGAAAGTGCCAAGTCAGGTCAAACAAAGACAGCCTTAGACGTAGAATCTTCCAGAAAACCTCCAGACAGGTCAAATCATGATAGTTCTCTGGAAGTGAAGCTTTGCATAAGCTCCAATGCCACTGTCTCGCCTGATGGCTGCTGGGCTACTGGCTTTCATCTTGCCAGTGTGGGCTACTGTTTTTCAAAGCAACTGTGGAGGTGGGGGATGGGAACAGAGCAAGCTGACTGCCACAAAGCCTGATGTTCTTACCAAAATTCAGCCATTTTTCTTGAACAAACACTTTTCAGATTGCAGTAAGCGTTTGATCAATGTCCAGGGTCTAACATGTTTGATTCTAACCCTTTTTGCCAGTTTTCCCATGGCTTTTACAGAGGAGAGAATTTCTGGAGGTTCTCCCTCCGCCAATTTTGCTGGCATGGCCACCCTCATATAGATAGGATCACACAATATGTGGTCTGCGTCTGGCTTCGTTCACTCAGCATATTACTTTTGGGGTTCATCCCGGGTTGTCATAGGTATCAACGCTTTGTTTCATTTACTGCCAAATAGTATTCCATTGAATGGATGGACCTGTACAGAAATGGTAAAATATGTCTACAGGTTTGAAGTACTTGAAAAGTAGCACCTTGAGGTATCAGATATTTTTTTTTTAATGTTTGCCTATGAGAGAGAAAGAGAGACGTGTGCAAGCAAGGGAGGGACAGAGAAAAAGGGAGATGAGGATCTGAGGTGGGCTTCTGTGCTGAGAGCAGAGAGCCCGACGCAGGGCTTGAACCAACAGACAGTGAGAACATGACCTGAGCTGAAGTCGGACACTTAACTGACTGAGCAACCCAGGCACCCATGGACATACTTAATAATACAAATGGAACACTATTTTAAAGAAGTTGTCATAACCAAGTAAATGTAATATGTTTTATGATTTGATAAGCTTTCCTTTATTTATTTATATTAATCTTATTTCTTTTGGTGTTAGACTTTTTTTGTGGCTTTTCTATCCATTCATCCCAAGCATTTGTTGGCCACTGAGGAAGGCATGAGATCATAGCATTTACCAGCTCACAGGGTTTATAAGGCAACGATTATTACCTGTAAAACATGCTAAGTGCCATACAGATAGGATAAACAAAGCCCTCTGAGGATAAATGCTATATATTTTACACAATTTATATTTTAAATTTATATATATGAGATATATGTCTAGAAATATAATTTTTTCAATTCATAAAATAAGTCAGAAAATCATAATTGCTTGAAAGAACTAAGTCGTAGAACAAAAAGGATCATCAAGAACTTTTTTAATGTGTATTTTTCCTTTACCTCCACCATCTGCACACGCACATGATACAGACGGTCTGGTCGCGGGTTATTTGGCTCCTCGTAGATGATGGACATGTGCCGACCCTGTTGAAAGAAAAACATGAACACCACGGTTGAGATATTCTGAGGCTTATAACTGATCTAAGAACCCATTTCTAGGATCTACATTACATGGAATGCCTGATGCTAAAAAATCGTGAAGGGAACAGACTGGCACAAGGATTAGTGAATGGAAACAGAAAATACCTAATACAGTGCATGTTCACAAATAGGAAACCAGGAAAATCCCCTTGACCAAAAGCGGCTAAAAAGATGGATTTTTTTTTTAACAAAAACTATGCTTTGCAGACAATGCATGAGGTGCCTTTCCATTACTGCTGACAGGTCCAGACTGTGGTAACCAGAAAGTGCTTTGGTGGGTGAGTTAGTGAGGAGGGTGGGGTGGGCAGAAGGCTGCACAGACAGGCTGCTGCAGAGCTGGCACGTGGGAAAGACCCTGTAGCCCACTCCCTCTGTAGCCCGCTCTCTCTGGGATCCAGCCCTGCTCACCCTCAGCCTCTGAACCTCCCTCCCCATAGCCAGGGCTCTTTGGGGATCCTGATGGGGCATAATGGGAAGGTCAACACCCATGAGCACCTCCACCCCAAACCCTCACATAAAAATCCCAAAAAGGTTCTAACCCCAAACCCAAAAGGGTTCCATTCACTAGCACTGGCGTTTCAGAAAGAAGACCATTGTCTGCAATCACCAATCACTGACAAGCTTTATCTAAAAAAGCATGCCCCATAGGCTTTTAATTACGGTGGTTTGGAACAAAGCAACAGACTGAATGCTTCATGAACCTAAATTGTCTTCCATGTTTGGAGGGAGAATTAAGAAGAAATTTTGGTCCTCACTTTTCTGTGAATTCCAACTGCCTGTGTAATAAACTCTTCGGCAATAAAATATTGGTATGTAATGGCCCGAACTCAAGATACTCTGAAAAAATAGGAAACTGAAATACAGCAGTGCCATGATGGCGTTTTTATTATGGAGCTACTTCTTCCTCTAAAAACTCTTCGGTGCTTCATTTTCAAGATGTTTTACAAAGTTTCTTTACAGGTTTTGAAACAATAGTTCAAAAACTTTGGGTGCCAGTAACAACAAAACACAACCCAGCCGTGCCTAAACACAAAAATCAGCCAGAATGCAAGGCTCTCAGCTGTGACGAGATATGTGAGACTTGCTCGTCCCTATTGTACAGTGAATGACACACAAAAAAACCTTCAGGAAGCTGGAATTGCTCTGCATTAACCACAGCACATACACCAGAAACAGCATCAAGTCAGGCGCAGGCACCTCCGTGCTGGTCAAGACACTGGGCCCTGTACTGTAGGACATTCAAAGCAGAATGTGACATTGACCCTGCCTTTGAGGAACTTCCTAGATTGCAGTTCTAGACTATGTCGCTGGTACATAGTGTATAGATGTCATTTCTCTTCTCAAAAAACCAAAATGGCTCCCTACTGTCTATATCAACTCAAATTCCTTATCGTAGCATGAAACATCCTCTTTCCCACCCTTCCAGGGTTGTTTTCTAGGACTCAGGAATCACTGTTAATACGGCCAAGTTGGACAGGTCACTGCTCCTCTGCCTTGGTTTATCTTATTCATTGATAAGAATTCTCATGTCATGCCAATGCTTAAAGTTCTGGCCCCAAATTAACCCTTTCCATGAAACCTTCTGTGGACCTCTCGACTAAATAAGTACCCAGTTGGGCCCCAGGTCCCACTGAGTCCTATTTGAACTTTACCTCAAACCCTTATTGTTCAGTGGATTGTAGCTATTTGCCTATTTCTTTTATCTCCCTTCTTGGATGACACTTTTGTTAAGGACAGGGGTCACCTGTCTTTTATGAGCCCAGCAATGTGGCCTTGCAAACTGGAAGGTCTCAAAAACATTTGTGAGACTGAATCGAAAGGTAGAAATGTAACAGTAAGTTTAACACGAAGCAGTGACTTAAGAGAAACAGGCGTGAGATATAGTTACGTCCTTTGGGAGGGGAGACAAGAGAAACCACTGGGGCTGGAATGGTCAGGGGAAGCAGGACCCTGAGGAGGGGCTACCTGCTCTCAACTTCCTTTAAGTTGCTACAAAATATTGGAAATGACTTAATCCAAATTATTTAAAGGCCATTTATCAAGATGTCCTAAAACTGGGTCAGCAACCAACTGCAACTGTCACGTCCCGCCACTTGGGTCGTGTTCTGATACCTACAGTGAGCTGCACATCAGGCTTCTTTTCCAGAAGAACCATTTCACCAGGTAGGCCAAAGGACTTGATTTGGTAGGTGAGATAGCCACCATAGGAAGAAACCTAAAATTGGAATTGTAGGGTCAACAGCACAAGCATTAGACGAACCTATGGGAACATTAACCCACATCACAAGCACAAAGGCCCAATCTGGAAAGATACCATCAACCTGTTCGTGGTCATCTTGAGAGAGAAGAATTGAAGAAGATATTTGAACTTTCTACTTTGTACCATTTTATATCACTTAAAATGTTTAACATGAACATCACTGAGCTTTACAAGCAAGAATATGCTTCTGTTAAGAAGATGGGGCACCTGGGTGGCTCAGTCAGTTAAGCGTCCCACTCTTGGTTTTGGCTCAGGTCATGATCTCACAGTTTGTGAGTTCGAGCCCCACATCAAGGTCTGTGCTGACAGCCTGGAGCCTGCTTGGGATTCTGTCTCCCTCTATCTCTGCCCCTCTCCTACTTGCTCTCTATAATAAATAAATATTTTTTTAAAGAAAAAAAATTATAGTCACACAGAAACAAGTAAGATCCTTCTATTCTAGATGACTACTAACCCAAAGTGTTCATTTAATCTATAGCTATCCTAAGAAATCTAGGCCATTGGTTTCTTATTTAAATGAGAGAACTGGTGGGGCACCTGGGTGGCTCAGTAAGTTAAGTGTCTGACTTTGGCTCAGGTCATGATCTCACAGTTCATGGGTTCAAGCCCCGCGTTGGGCTCTGTGCTGACAGTTCAGAGCCTGGAGCCTGCTTTGGATTCTGTGTCTCTCTCTCTCTCTGCACTTCCCCTGCTTGTGCTCTGTCTCTCTCTTTCTCAAAAATAACCATTAAAAATGTTTTAAAAAATGAGAGAATTGGTTAATACCTATGTGTTACAAAATGAACCTCTAGAAGTAAATTTTTTAAAAACTTCCCCTGAGAGCAGATGGTGTGTATTTCCTAAGTGATCATGCATTCTCCAGGTACAGAAGCCATGTGTGACGGCTCCAGTAGGTTTATAGATCTTTTCTCAAGGCCATCTAAGCAGCATGATCATGGAGGCATGAAGTCATAGTTTTGTGGCAGCTATTTCACCTCTGCTCCTGATACTTCCCACCCTTCGGATAAAAACCAATCAAGAAAGGAGTAATTGAGAGATGAAAATAAGAGGCAATGATCATCTCAGAGTGGGGCAGGACAAAACACCCTTCCTGGAAAACCCAAATAACCTGGAGGAAGGGAGAAGAACAGCATTACCAGGGCCCCAGGTCACAGACGTTCCCTAAAATCTGCAAACTGACAAAGTCACAGAGTTATGGTCTTAGAGTCTGGAAGTGTTCCTGGGTAGCGTCTTAAATCATCCTCTTGAGACTAAATATTGCCTTTCTGATGGACTAAAGTGGTTTGTAAAATATGTCCACAAATCCTTTGATACTCTTGTTTTCAAGACATGGAGCTTAATTTAATTCTCTTCCTTGAGTTCAGGATGGCCTTAGTGACTGCCTTCTAACCAGCAGAATATGGTAGAAGTGAGGATGTGTTTCTGTTGCAATTAAGTTATAAAAAGATTATAGTTTCTATTTTGAGTTCCTCTCTCTGTCTCTGTCTCTCTCTACACATCTCTAGCTCTCTCTCGTTTTCTTTTATTTAAATTTTTAATGTTTATTTATTTTTGAGAGAGAGAGACAGAGTGTGAGCAGGGGAGGGGCAGAGAGAGGGGGACACAGAATCTGAAGCAGCTCCAGGCTCTGAACGGTCAGCACAGAGCCCGACGCGGGGCTCGAACCCACGAACCCTGAGATCATGACCTGAGCCGAAGTCGGACGCCTAACCGACTGAGCCACCCAGGTGCCCCTAGTCTCTCTCGTTTTCTACCCACTACTTACGGGAAGCCAGGTGCCACGTCACAAGGTCCTAAGGACTATGGAGGCCTCACGTGACGAGGAACTGAGACTTCCTTCCAGCAGCCAGCAAGGAACAGGGGCCCGTGACAACCACACGAATGAGCTGGGAAACGGATCCTCCAGTCCTGATGACTCCAGCCCTGGCTGACATCTTGACTACAACCCTATGAGATACCTGAGCCATCCACTCCTGAATTCCTGAGCCACAGAAACTGGGCAACATAATAACTGTTTGTTTCTTTAAGCCCCAAAGTTTGGGGGTAATTGCACAGTAACAGATAACCTACATATGGGCTTACTGTGTGGAGGCCAAGAAGGGTGTCACGTGAGGTAGAAGAGGGGTCCTATGAGAGAAGCAACATTCCCTGCACTCAAAGGTCAAAACCCAAGTCCTTCAACCAGAAGACCCAATTAGATTGGGGCACCTGGGTGGCTTAGCTGGTTGGGCATCTGACTTCGGCTCAGGCCATGATCTTGCAATTTGTGGGTTTGAGCCCCATGTCAGGCTCTGTGCTGACAGCTCAGAGCCTGGAGCCTGCTTCGGATTCTGTGTCTCCCCCTCTCTCTGCCCCTCCCATGCTCATTCTCTGTCTCTCAATAATAAATAAACATTAAAAAAAAATTAGAAGACACAATTAGAGTCCTCGGGCCAACAAGGCCCTATTATGCAGTCGTTCTAAGAGAATGCAGTGCCACCTGAGCCGGGCCATGTGGAATCTACACCTTCTGAAAAGCTCTCCCCTCTGCTGCCAGGTGCCTGGTTCTACAGGAAGCCCACACTCTGTCCTCAGAAATGAGCCTAGTGGGCCAGGCAGCAAAGGAAGAGCAACTCATTTGTCAGCTCCCCGAGGAATGTCTAGCTAACTGCATGTTGACTCGGCTAATGACAGCTGAGGTGCTACTGGCACCTTGTGCTTCTTGTAATAACTCATGAGTCACTTGTCAGCTTTTGTTTTCCTGACAAGGAGCCTTTCTTCCACTTTAAAACAAGAATTCTTAGCAGTAGCTTTTAAAAGCACACATGTCCCATTTGCAACAGATATTATTGAAACGGTTAAGCAAAAATGGAGAAAAACGTGATGCGCGATTTCCTTTGCTGGTGAGCTAATGCTTGTGGGGTACATGAGGCTCATACATGCTTAACCCCTCCCAGCGGAAGTCCCACCTCTTTTCTGCATGTGTAGTTCATCTAATTTCTTCAGTTTTAGGAGCCTGAATTTCCTGACACTTCCTTCCAGACAGTAAATGATGCTCACGTGGTGGAGGAGGAGGCCCGGCGAGGACTCAGAAGAACAACAGGATGCCGTTACCTTGTCTCCCAGGTAGGAAAGGGGTGCGACCCAGGACGCGCTGTGCACGGTGGAGGGCAGCTCCTGGAGGTCTGCGACCACACTGCTGCTGCCTGGGTTGAATGAGACGGGGATGTCTGCTCTGTCTGCTGTCTCCAGGCTCCAGCCCATCATGTCCACAAACTGGAACACAAGAGCAAAGGATGGCAACGTGCACTTGCGGCTGCTCTGGTGACGACTGAATTATGCAGAACAATAAGGACCAGCGGCAGCCACCTTGCTTCAAAGGCTTCACTTGGATGCCTCCTCTTGAACTTGACCTTGGATTCCCATGACAGAACCCTCCCCAGCCACTGCCTCCCTTGTTCCCATCACAACTGGGAGTACTCAGACCGTGGTGATCACAGTATGTGGAATTTATCTTTGTCCCAGCACACTTCCTGGATCTGGACATGTAGTAGGTAGCCTATAAATATTTAAATAACATACAAATAAGTGTGGGGATAATAACTAGGACCGTGGGCACATTTTAATGGTGAGCTCTTTAGAGAGCAAATGTGAGATGGAATGGAGTGGCCTGCTATCATGATTTTTCTTTAAATGAATCCTCATAACAAATAATTTTTGATCATAAAGGAAGACAAGATTTAAATGATGAGGGAGAAAAAAAGAAGAAATTGACAAGACATTAGTAAGAAGTAATGCTTCTGGGTTCCCCTGGAGGTAGAAGACCTCAGTGGATTTACAAATTAAGTTTTTCCCCAGTTACAAGCATACATTCCTCTGGAGAGGCAGGCAATGAAATTTACAAAATAATTATTCCTCACATCCTTGTTAGACAGAAGACATTACTCACACAAAGAAGGCAAGTGTGAAACTGCTGGTTCATGGAATAACAAAGGCAACAAAAGTTTTAGTTTCATGGAGTTAATTTAAAAACTGGCCAGAGATGTGGTAAAAATAAATGAGATGGAAAGTAAAACAGAAAAACAGGAAGCAGAGAAAAATAAGTGAGGGGGAAGAACAGGAAACCCCATTTATTTCATGAGTGTTTCTTGAGCATCTATTATGTTCTGGACGCTGCTATAGGCACTGGGAATATATCAGGAGCTTACATGCTGGTGTTGGAGAAAGATACTTATAAACATATTTTAAAACTAACTGGATAACATGTCAGGGAGGGATAAATTCTACAGAGGACACAAAGAAAGGTAAGCATACAGAGCATTCAGGGTGAGCTATTTCATAGGGAGCAGTGAGGGGAGGCCTCTCTGAGCCCAGGACACTTGTGCAGACCTGACCAATGGAGGGACTGAGCGTGAGGACATCTGTGGAAAGAACAGTGCGGGCTGAGGAATGGTGAGCACAAACCTTAACACTTTAACAAAGTAACATATAAAATTTCCCCAAGCCCTCACACTTCAGGGCAATTCACTTCCTCCCCATTTGGAAGTACAAAATGAAACCCAAAACGCTAATTCCATATATACCTTAGCTCTTCTTTTATGTGTACTGTGACAACGGTTATTTATTCCAAAACAAAAGCAGCGGGTACAACCCTTGGGATTTGCCGGGTCCAAGTAGAATGATCCTTCTCGACACATATTACATTCCATACCCTCCACGTTCTCCTATTGAAATAAAACAAGAAACAAGAGATGGCTTCTTCTAAAGATTCCCTGATGGCAATTAGCTACTTCTGCAAATTAATGCCAATACAAGATGTTACAACGCAGATGCTGACAAGACATGGAAAGTTATATAACTGTCAAGCTTTTTATATCACGTTAATTGTTTAAACTATTCTACCACACTTAAGTGAAAGAGAGAATTTTCTCAATTTCACAAGATGCCCCTTGGCATCCTGAATGTAGAGAAATAGCACCATAAGGATTCACAATATGGTGGATGGCTGGTTCATTCCACTTACTTCTACCTCAAAACATCTGAACCTCTTGAAATTATAAAGTTTGGTGCCAACTTTTCTGGAAAGGATCCTTATCTGTCTTCTGATTCTTACAGTCTACATCTTCTCCAAAGGATAAGAAGGGTCTTCCCTTGTAACTATTTCTATCTAACGAGATAATAACTATTAAATGCTACATGCCTTGTGGAAATCCATTATAGGTCAGTCCCACTTCCCACATATTTTTATGCATTGAGCCAACATGAAGAACTTCCTCACCGACCAGTGGCTAGTGCCCTCGGGATTGTGTGTTCTGCCTCACCTTGCACAGGCAAGCTCCGGTCCCTGGGTCGCAGACCCCTGGCTCTGTCCCATCCCTGTTGCAATGGCACGGGATGCACTCAGGGAAGTGGTAAAACCCAGAAGCACACTGGTCACACTGCCGCCCCATGACTCTGGGCTTGCACCTGGACCCAAAGCAAAGGAAGCGAAAGTGTTCATCGTCTTTGCCGAAGTCTACCTGCACAGCATTAGAGCAGTTCCTGCACAAAACCAGCTGAACCCACACACTGCCCGCCTGTGGGGTGCTCACTTCCCAAGGCAGAATGGAAAGAAGCAGAGAAAAGGCACTTCCACAAAGTAGGTCAAGACGACCATCCTGGAGGTCACCTCTGGGTCTGGCGTGTGCTAGGCTCTGGGTGTACAAGGACAGACACAACCCCTGAGCCTAGGTGGCAGGGCAGAAATGTGGACAATATACACATGGGGTCTCAGCTGGGGTTGGGGATAGCAGCTCTGACCCAGGCTCCCAGAGGGAGGTGATGTGTGAGCTGAACCTAAAAGGGTAAATGTTGTGGGGTAGGAGTAGAGGTGGGTGTTCCAGACAGAAAGAACAGACAGGAGCATCCTGGGGTGTGCAGGGAGCACACATATGAGTGAAGAAAGCTGACCCATTAGCTGAAGAGGGAGGCAGGAGGCAGTTCATGGGGATAGAGGTGCTGGCCGCCATGATGCTGTCTGGTGGAGTGCGGTGGCTGAGCCCTGTGTACTGAAGGCAGTTTGGCTGGAGTACTGACCCCAGCTCTGGCGTCCAGCAGATACACTATCTTAATAATTTGCTAAGGCCCCATTTTCTCATCTGTGAAAGGGAAAATGCTAACCACTACCTCCCAGGACCCCTGTGGAGACAGATGAGGCACATGGCAAGCTCTCAGACAAGGAATCGCCATCTTGCAAAGCTTTAAGTAGGAAAGAGTGTGGTTGGATGTGTGTGTGGATGGAGTCAAGATGATCAATTCTGCAGCAGGCTGCAGTGTCAAGAGGGAGAAGGGGCTGAATTAGGGCAAAGGCACTTGGAATGGAGAGAAGAGATGGGCTCCAAGTTATTTGGGGGTGAGGCTGCTAGGGCTTGTAGTTTTCTGGATGACAGGAGAGAAGAGGGAAAGGCAAGGAAGACCCCCAATCATCCAGACTGGACCCCGGAGTGGATGAGGTAGTGGGCAAGGCTGGCGGGAAGTCCAGCGGGCAGCGGCCCTGTGCGTGGGCTCCAAGGAAAGCTCTGTGGGGAGCAGGGAGCCATGCACACGTCTGCACACTGGAGGCAAAGAATGGAGGGGAAGACCCAGAAGTTGACAGAGTGAGAAGAGCAGTGACAGGTCAGCAGAACGGAGAAGCCCGTCACCCCGCGGGCTGGAGGGAGGGAGAGGGAGTGGGAGTCAGCTCCATCACCAAGCTCCATGGCTGACGTCTGGTGGGATCCACACGCTGATCTTTTCTTTGTGGGTCTAAAGAAAATACTAGAAAATGTGTGTTATATCATAACATTGGAGGTATAATCTGACACAAAATATTTTACCACTAACTTGCTACCAATGTCTATTAAAATATCTTGCCCCAGGGACCATTCTGAAAAAGAGAAATCTAACTTTCTTTCCCACATTCCCACAAAGTTTTCCTTTGGCAAATACCTGCTTATAATCAAGTACAGAACGTTGTGTTTGATGAAGAACACAAACTTGGGACCACGCAGCCCAGCTTTGAATCCCAGCTTGGCTACTCACTGGATATAGAACCTTGAGCAAATTAACCTTTTAATAGCTGAGTTTACTTAGCTGTAAACATAGAGATTACATATCTACTTCATAGGATTATTTTATGAATAAAATAACATATAGAAAAGCCTTAGAACAGTACTGTGCACACATGTAAGAATTTGCTATCATTATTCCTATGGCATTGGTAAGGGAGCAAATGGGAGTCCCTAGGTTACCCTGCTCAGCACACCTAAAAAGACACAATTCGTTTTACCTGCAAGGCCTGCTTCCAGGTCAAAGGTCATTGCAGTTCTTTCTGGTCTTCCTCCCTACCTGATACCTGCAGAAATTCTCTTCATAAGGAAGCAAATATTCTCCAAATCACACCTAGAGCAATGTAGGTGAAAGTGTCAACACTCTGCTTAAAGTCATCCACTCCAGTGTGGTGGACAGAAACTTTTGGAGGGACAGAGACTCTTCTTCAAAGCTGGATAAATTATGGGCCACTCACAGGCTTCTTTCTTTTCTTTTTCTTTCTCTTTTCTTTCCTTCTTTCTTCCTTCCTTCTTCCCTCCCTTCCTCTCTCTCTTCCTTCCTTTCTTTCCTTCTTTCTCTTCCTTTCTTCCTCCCTTCCTTCCTTTCTTCTTTCCTTTCTTTCTTCCTTTCATTCTCTCTCTCTCTCTTTCCAACACACAAATTTGCATTCACTATAAGAGGGTTCCTAGGTCCTGAT
Organism: Hyaena hyaena; assembly: GCF_003009895.1. Lineage (NCBI taxonomy): Eukaryota > Metazoa > Chordata > Mammalia > Carnivora > Hyaenidae > Hyaena > Hyaena hyaena. The sequence continues at coordinate 3,309,293 of NW_024080646.1, forward strand.
TAGTAACACCTGCTCTCTTACTGTGACTCTCAAACTAAATGCAATCAGACAGTCCAGCAAAAACAGAAACAAAAACAAAAACCAAAGACTGGTCCCAGATGACTCCTTATTTCTGGGGGGAGCAGTCGGCGGGGGGGGAGGGGAGCACAAGATTCTGGTGGTCCAGAGACAGGAAAGAATAGAGTACAGACCACCCCGCCCAAATAAAATCCTCAGAAAGAGGAAGCTTTGATCAGAAGAGGAGCTTGGAGATGGTCTGACTTAGGAGATGATCTGACTTAGGCTGGGTGGGCTCTGCTCCTCTCCCCCAGCCCAGAGGGAAAGAACACTGTGCGGAGACAGTGCTGTGGTCACAAACTGCCAACTGGGCAGCTTGTCGAACCAAAGTCCAGGTTTCTTATAGCAAAGGTGCAGAGCTTCTGGCTTCCAGGTGCTGTAATTGAAGGCTGGTGCCAAACGAGCCACTCACATGCTGAATGCCATTGGTGGCCAAGGCTGAGGGTGGCCCCTTGAGCAAATGACCTGGACCTAGGCCTTGAAGGCAAGGACAGGCAGACAGGAGCCTATTTTGCGTATTTTCACCTGAGTGGGAAAGAAAGGTACCAGAGTGGTTTACAGGGAGGGCAGCTTGTTGAGACAAAGAGAAACGGAAGCAAATCATTCCTTGCTAAGTATTTCAGAATGCTGTGAGATGATGTGGCAGCAAGGAGAGGTGGGCTGAGGGCATGTGGTCACGTCAGCAAGGTGAGGTAAAGCTCTGGGCCTCACTCCGCACACAAGGAGCAACAGAACGCCTAAGAATGGACAACAAAAAGCCAAAAGCTGAGCAGAGTGAGAAGAGTGCGGGCCTGTGAACTGACCCTGAGGACCCCAGGTGGGACCGACAGAGAAGGATTAACCAAAATGTGGACATTATAATATCAGAATTCCTGAGCATTGAGCATGTGAATCATATGCAAAAACAAGCAGCCAAATGACTTTTTGGCGGTACCATGACAACAAGGAATCAAAAGGAAACTTCCTCTTCAAAGTCTGGCTGAACACCTCTTAAAAACTACCTCAAGTCAGCCTGACCGTGACACATTTCTCCAGTGAGATGCTCTGCTGCCCAAGGAGCTGCCCTCGCTGCAAAGGCAAGAAGTTTCCAGCAGATGCTGCCTGTAGGTGCAGACTGGGGGTGTGGGTCAAGTGAATTCATCTCCAAGGCAATGGGCTCATGGCCAGGCCTTATTACAGAACATCTGCGCATGTGTGGGTGCTTGCTGTGTTGCACAAATGGCTAGAAAGTAGGGTGTGAGAGTGAACCCTACCCTTTGCTCATTCAGTACAGTGGGTCTCTTAATAGTACACCCACTTCAACTCCAGTCGTAATCTAGAATCCAAAGTCTACCTTATTCATTCTTCAGTTCGATAATCACTGAGTGCTTTCTATACACATAATCCTGTGTTAGAGGATGCAGGAGGGAGGGGATAAAGTAGTGTAAGTGGGTCTTGACCGTGGCACATTTTCACCAAGAACACAGGGCACAGAGATGCAGAAAGTGAGGTAATCATATGAGAAATGGGATGTAAGCATCTCATTTAGGGAATGAGATGATTAATAACATCTCTGCGGACTCATAGAAGGCTTCATGCCTTCTTTGAGTTTGTGCTTTTTTTAAAAAAAAAATGTTTATTTATTTTTAGAGGAAGAGAGAGTGAGAGAGCAAGGGAGGGGTAAAGAGAAAGAGAGAGAGAATCCCAAGCAGACTCCACACTGCCAGCACAGAGCCCAACACAGAGCTCAATCTCACAAGCCGTGAGATCATGACCTGAGCTGAAATCAAGAGTTGGATGCATAACCAACCGAACCACCCAGGTGCCCTGAGTCTGTGCTTTTAACACATAATCCTTGGGATATGTGTAGCAGAAGAAGGAAAGGAGAACTGATACCTGGAGAACCGAACATATAAAAAGTGTTTAGAGGAAGTAAGAAAACCAAGCCAAAGAAGGAAGCTGAAAAGAGGCTTAAGTTAGGGTCGGTGGGGGCCATATTACCACAAAAGCCAGTCTTTAACCTATCAGGTTGTTGTGAAAGGTTCTTGGGCAGTAATGTGATGGAAGTGGCACCTGGCAGACCCACGTGCTCTCAAGGGAGCCTGCACAGAACATGGCGCTCACCATGCCACCCTGGTGGTTAGTACAGCTTCCCCTGCCAGACCTTGACCTCTTATTAGTAGGTGGGTGTACCTTCTGCATGAGGCACAGCACCCAAATTGGAGTAGGTGCTAGATGGAGTTTGAGCAATAAAACATGCTGATACCTGAGAAAACAGAATTTAAGGCAAAAAAAAATCACAGTAATTGAGAAAAATGTTTCATTATAGTTAAAAATATCAAGAGGATAAAATCATAAATGTACATGCATTTATCCACATTGCCTCCAGTTTTGTAGACTAGATCAAGAATTCTATGTATTAGTGACAAAATTATGGGGAAAATAGATTTTAAATCCCAAGATTATTGTGTACTTAGCATCTTCTTTTTCAATTAAGCCTCCTCCCCTAAAGGAATGAATGAGTGAATGAGTGCTTGAGTAAACCAGGAAAAGGAAGGTCAATTAGAAGACCACCAATATGATTTAAATATGAGGGGGTAAAAGAACTTAACCAAGGTGGCAGCAGAGAGCTGAGGAAACAAAGGGGATAATACATATCCTGCCAGAAGTTGACAATTGACTGACTATGGGGAAAGGGAGTTGATTCTAATATGATACTGGGATTTCAGGCTTTGGGCACAGGGAAGAGACTATCACCAGCAAGTAGGGTTAAAAAATTTTTTCAAAGAGAGAAATGTTCTGAAAGGCAGGACGGTGGTAGGGGTTTCAGATATGGAATCAGAGTTGGAAGCATTTTGGAGTTGTAAGGGCCTTAAAAGATCATCTAATCTAACACATCATTACACATGTGAGGGGACTCCAAGAGTTTAGGGAACTGGTCCGAGGTCCCCTAAGTAAAGCCAATAAAAGAACCCACGTTGAACTGATTTACGAGCTCTGGATCTGGAATCATCTAGGAGGGGGTGGTTGAAGCCAGGAGAATGGGCGGGGTTTCAGGAGGACAAAGTATAGAGGGAAGAAGGCAGACGCAGCCAAAAGATCATTCAGAGAGATGGAGAAAGACACTGGTGTTATAGAAGATGCAGGAAGCCAGAGAAAATGTAGGTAAGAGCTCTGAGCACCATCGCCATGGAAGGGGCCCCATCCACCCGGCTCGCCACCGAGTCCCAGTGTCCCCTAGAGCTGCCTGGAATTTACCATTCCTATCAACTGATGAAGGGCATCAAAGGAAAGGCTTCTCCAAATTGGCAGGGCTGATGGAACTCTGCCTAGCTAGAAGCTCTTCTGTTCCAAGAATGCCAAGTCTATGACCTTTTCTGGAATTTTATTTCTCCATCTAACATAAACATTTAGTAAATCTGTGAGGATTCACTTAGATAGAGGTTCCTTCCCTCCAAAAAGGGTGTTTCTTTTGCTACTGCTCTTCTGAAAAGGCACATTTGCGCATGTGGCTTCACTGAACATCCAGGTGGATTACCATCTCCTTTAATTGATCTCAAAACAGCCTGGAAGTGGTTGGCATCATGCTAGTTCTTTAAAGCAGTCATTCCCAGCTTCTTGTATCTGTCAGTGATTGATAAAAATCTTCTGAGGATATTCTAGCCCCTCTGCTTGTTCATAGAATCTGATGACATCATCTTCCATTATTAAAAGCAATGCAAATGTACTTTTTCATTGTATTATATCAGAGTAAGTTAGCATTGCTACTAAAAACAAAATCTTGATCAATATAAGCATCTTTAAGACCTCAGTGTAGAGTTGGCCAAAATAATGGATTTCCTGGCATTGGTACAACATAATTTTGCAATATTTTCTATGTTACAATCAGAGATTGAAGACGAACAGAACAGGATTTTAAATTTAGGTAGAAAGGTAGAGATAATTTTACCAACCTTTTAATGGATTAGGAAACTGAGACCCATGGAGGCAGAGTAATTTGCTCAATCATCTAGCTAGTTTATAACAAAGCTGAGTCGAGAACTCAGTTTTATGGTTCCAATTTAATTTATTCTCAATTGTCTCTAAAATTATACAAGTTTTTTTTTAAAAATGCTTCTTTATTTTTTGAGAGACAGAGAGAGTGCAAGTGGGGGAGGGGCAGAGAGCAAGTGAGAGAGAGAATCCCAAGCAGGTTCCTCACCGATAGCACAGAGCCTGATGTGGGGCTTGATCTCACAAACCATGAGATCATGACCTGAGCCAAAATCAAGAGTCAGGTGCTTAACTGACTGAGCCACCCAGGCACCCCACACTGGTTTTAATTAAGTAGAGATTAAGTATTGTGGATTGCAACAATTACTTTTTTTTTTAATAAATAGTTTATTGTCAAGTTGGTTTCCAACAACACCGAGTGCTCATCCCAGCAAGTGCCCTCCTCCATGCCCATCACCCCCCCTCCCCCCCACACCCATCAGTCCTCAGTTTGTTCTCAGCATTCAAGAGTCTCTCATGGTTTGCCTCCCTCCCTCTCCCCCACTATTTCCCCCCTTCTTCTCCCCCATGGTCCTCCGTTAAGTTCCTCCTAATCCTCCTATACGTGCAAACATATGATATTTGTCCTTCTCTGCCTGACTTATTTCACTCAGCATAACACCCTCAAGTTCCATCCATGTTGCTACACATGGCCAGATTTCATTCTTTCTCATTGCCACGTAGTATTCCATCGTATAGATAAACCATATCTTCTGTAACTAACTTTAAAGTGGATTAATGTTTATGTTTCATTTTCTTTTAGTATGATAAACTTAAACACCTATGAACAGTGAAATAAAATCTGAAAATTTCAATGTGTATGTTTTGGGATCGGTGATACTCTGTACAACTGCAAGACAGTCTGTGTCTCACTGAGAAAAGGAGGTTTTTTCTTTTTGTGGCAAGTTCCAGGCATCTTTGATCATTTCCTTCATATTAACTTTAGGTTCCTCTAAATACATTCTTCATTTTCATCAGGAAATTTTGTCTGAGGGTGAGGAGAAGAGCATTCTTTTCTCTAATGGTTTCTTTCTTTTTTTAAAATTTTTAACATTTGTTTATTTTTGAGAGAGTGTGGGTGTATATATGTGTGAGTGGGGGAGGGGCAGACAGAGAGAGAGAGACAGACAGACAGACAGACAGACAGGCAAAATCTGAAGCAGGTTCCAGGCTCTAAGCTGTCAGCACAGAGCCTGACATGGGGCTCAAACTCACAAACCATGAGATCATGACCTGAGCCAAAGTCAGACACTTAACTGACTGAGCCACCCAGGCGCTCCCCCTCAGTCTCAAACTTTTTACTTATATGTTTGGCTTTTGAAAGAAAAGCCAAAGTAGTCATTATGGAAAAACAGAACTCTGTTGGTCTGCCTCGCATTTATTTTGTGGCTTAGTAAGTTTTTGTTTTAATTATATATGGGGGCACTATAATATTTTCAGTATTTAGGGCTTTAAAAGTTTCTTCATGCAGCTGTGATGAGGCCACTTACAGAATCCTGGGCCCCATCCTTGGCCAGCACTCTCCCGCCCTGATAACCCTCCAGCTCACCCTTGCTATCTTCCTCTCCTGCTCTTCCCCGAGTTCTGCATCCTCTAGGTTATGCATTGCTTATTCTGCTGTTCAGACAGAACCTTGTTCTCTCACTTTTTTTTTAATCTCCAGATTCCTGCTATGGTACCTCTCAAGCAAGCAGAGGATTTTACTGCTAAGACCTCCCCTTCCATTCATCCAACTTATTCGTCAGATACTCTTTATGCTGAAGGATTCACACAAACCAATTCCACATAAAGACACTGAATTATTTCCTTTAATTTGTTCTTCAAATATATTAAAATGAAAATGACTACTCCTAATTAAATCCATTTGCCTTTTTTATAACACCCTGGATTTCCTTTTCTTTTTTCTTTTTTTTTTTAAAATGTTTTTATTTTTTTTTATTCCTAGGACAAAGTGTGAGCAGGGAAGGGTCAGAGAGAGAGGGAGTCACAGACTGAAACAGGCTCCAGGCTCTGAGCTGGCAGTCAGCACAGAGCCCGACGCGGGGCTCGAACCCACGAACCACGAGATCATGACCTAAGCGAAAGTCGGACGCTTAACCGACTAAGCCACCCAGGCGCCCCTGGATTTCCTTTTCTGAAGCCAGTTCTAATTCTACGGTTTCCTCTGGTCTGGTAGATGTTCTAGAAGATTTCTGGGATATTTGTGTATGTTTTAGACAGAGTACAGCAGACTGGCTTGTGGTCAAGTCAAGAGACCGGCTTGGCTGACTGTCTTTCATCTATTGTTCTGACTCTCCCGTGACCATTTTTCATACCAAGATGGCAGATCTCGTTGGTGTTGTTCTCTTGGCTTCATGGAGAGAAATATTCTATCTTCCCCATCCCTGTGGATGTTGCCATTGAGAGCCACACATTTTATTTACAAATACTCTGGAGCTCTGGTGTCACATGTTTATGACTAGCTATCAGTTTGCTGTCTATAAGAGGGTTTTGTATTTCAAGAAAGGGAGACTGGCATCCTTGGGAACATAAAAAGGGAGAGGCCAGTGGTGAGAGAGCAGTAGAAAATATTAGTGCAACGTTTGTTATTTGAGGAAAGAAGGCCCTGGTAGAGGTAAAAAAGAACAAGATGAAAGTGCAGTGGGGCTGTGAGCCTCCCGAGGGTAAATGACACCCACCGATGAAAGAATAGAAGAAAAACGCCAGCTATGTGAAATAAAGAGGAGAGGAGAGGAGATGTGGTGGGGAATACCAAATAGCTCAGCTAGAATGATGCAGCGATGGCCATGTGATAGACCGAATCTACAAGATTCGGGCATTTGTCCAGCTCCCTTTTTGGCCCAAGGGTTGAAAGAGAGGGACTGGAGGCAATTTTCCCTGAAGAAGCAAATCTAGGTCAGTAATGAAGTCACAGGATCATACACCTCTCTTCTTTCCCTCTCTCCTTCTATAAAATTGGCTGGGTCATAATCGGCACAGAGAGGTCCTTTTAGCTTCCTGCTTCTCCATCTTCTCCAGCCACCAGCCTGCAAGCATCCCCTGAACACAGTGTGTCTTCTGTTCTCTCGCATTTCTGCATTCCTGCAGGTGCTGGTGGAAGTCTGTGCCTTCTGCCCTAAGTGCCATTCTCTTCTTACATCAGTGATTAACTGGAGGTAAGTCAGACGTTTTCACAGGCTCATGGGTACATTTGAGACTCAATGTAGCATCTTCCATTAATGAACTAAGTGCCTGACTTTCTTCCAGAGAATGGCTTAAGCACTGGAGGGAAAGGAACCTAATATATGTTATTTAACAGTGAGGAGAAAACACTGAATATCACCTCCAAATTCTTTGTGCAAATCTCACTCAGTTTAGGCTCCTGGTTTGAGAAGGATGAGCAACTGAGCTGACTCAGGGGGGACTCACACCTGTGGTTTTAAAGACTTGGAATGTTTCATGACTCAGGCTGTCACTCAGCTTCCTTTCCTGTAGCACAAAGGAGCTGTTAGGCACCCGGGCAACAATTAAAGGTGTGGTCAAGGGTCCTTCCTTAGGAAAGGCAAACAAAGGTGCTATAGAGAGTTGAATTTTGTAACCAAAAAGATATGTTCAAGTTCTAATCTCCAGAACCTGAGAAGTTTGGAAATAGGGTGTTTGTAGATATAATCAAGTTAAGATGAGGTCATGCTGGAGTAAGGTGGCCCTAATCCCATATGACTGGGGCCCTTAGGAGAAGAGACACACACAGAGGAGAATGTGACGAGCGAGACACACAAGGAGGATCCATGTGATGGGGAGCAGAGACTGGAGTCATACATCTATAAGCCAAGCAACCCCAAGGCCTGCTGGTAACACGAGAAGGTAAGAGAAAGGCCTGGAACAGATTCCCCCCTAGAGACTTCAGAAAGGGCATGGCACTGTCAACACCTTGATTTGGGGCTCTTAGCCTGACTATAAGAAATTTCTATTGTTGTAAGTCACCCCCTTTGTGGTAATTTGTTACAGAAGACAAGGGAAACTAATACCGTCGTCCTTGAGCTGGAGTCACAGATGGCTGCCCCCACCGCTATCTGGGCTGTCACTCCCAGATCACAGGCTCGGACTCCAAAACATCCACTCCCCATCGTGGGTGGGAGTGTAGGGCCGGTGGCGGCCCTCACACTTGCTCCTGCACCCTGCCACACCGGCTTGGAATGGTGGCTTTGCCATGGTTTTCCTGCCACATAACCCCCTACCTGACTCTTTCCAGCCTATGCTCCTACGAGACTGGATCCAGTCTTCGTCCCTTGCGGCCATTCTCTAGTTCTGCTGAGATCAGGTTGACCACGTGTAATCATGTGACACTGGCCTCCAGTTTCCAATGAGAGCTCAACCTAATCAGCAGAAACTCTTAGCAATGCGGTATCTGTTGGTGCTGACGTTTGCCACTGTTCCTTATCAGTCACTGGACCTCCCGCTTAGTCCCCACGCAGCCCCACTCTCAGGTCAGGCTCTCCGGCATATACCTCCCTATCCTGCCTGCTCAGCCCCAACCAAAGCCCACTGTGGAGGCCCTAGGACCCCTTCGAGCTTGCCTGTCTGAGACAGGGCAGCAGGCCTGAGGGCTCTGGGCTTTGTCACCCACTGTCCTCACAAAACTGCCCGCTTACCCTAGAATGAAGATTTGGAGCCAAAACCTAAATACAAATGGCTAGCGCTCACCACAAGGTGACACAGCGGAAGAAAGGATAACTTAATTATTCACACATATGGGACACACTGAGAACAATGCTGGAGCGAATGGGAAAGGCTGTTTGTGACCTCAGGCAACTGGTCATCCACCACCCCCGAGGCTACCCTGAGTCTGAGAGGACTGCCACTCCACACACCACAGCCCATTCAGCATGGGGAGCTCCACCCTGACATGAACACAGTGCAGTCCTTGGAGCTGTGAGACATGAGAAGTAATGACGCCCGGAATGTGCAGATGACATCTTCCCTTCCCATAACAGGTAAGTCCACCTGAGCTCACCTGCACTGCCCGTGGTCCCTGTCGCATTCCGGGGTGGCAGCCCCAATGGCACCCCTCCTGGAACAGTTGCAGCCTTCGCAGCCGGCCAGGGGGTGGAAGCTGAAGGAATGCGGCTCGCACACCTCACACTGGGGCCTGACCGTGTGGGGAGGGCAGAGGCACCTCCCTGTTGTCTCCTCACAAAGGCGTGGGCCACAGTTGCATGCTGGCCAGGGAATAAAGAGGCACAATGTGAGGGTTAGACACCACGTGGCCTGTAGCAGGACTTCACCAACTACCAGGATTTCCAGAAGCTTCCAAGGGTCTGGGAGAAATGTCTCGCTTTTTCTTCATTATGGCATTATTGAGTGTGGCTGATCTGAAAGGTATTCTTGGAGCCAAAACCAACCATATTACATACGCATGGCAGACATGGTGTGAGGCACAGCTGGACCCACTGGTGCCGAGACAGATACTCAAAGAAGCCCACTCAGCTGCAGTCACATGCCATTCTAATGTGACACCTGTCATTTGTCAGAGGGTCCTGTTCCTCACAGGCTTCCTGAAGTGCCTCCACATCACCCCAGTGCACTGAGTTCAAGGTCAGGGCATAACACAGCAGCAGCAGGACCCTCATTAGGCAAAGGCTCCAGGAGAGGACTGTGCACCACACCTGTACCCCTCACTTCATGTGGCCTATGCTGACCCAGTGTCTCAGCCACAGGCTCACTCTCAGATGAAATTCCCTGGGCTTCCCATTCAGAGAGTACTCTGCTCCTGTGGCCCTGGCCTTCCTCTTTTTTTCTTTTTTTGTTTTATTTATTTATTTTGAGAGAGAGAGAGCGCACACGTCCACGCGTGTGTCAGGGAGGGGCAGAGAGAAAAGGAAAAAGAGAGAATCTCAAGCAGACTCCATGCTGTCAGCATGGAACCCAATGTGGGGCTCGAACTCATGAATTGTGAGACCATGACCTGAGCTGAAACCAAGAATCAGATGCTTAGTGACTGAGCCACCCAGGCGCCCCACCTCCTCCTATTTCAATCGAGATTTGGTTAGGCTGCAAAAATTGAAGGGGTTTCCAATAGGAAGAGGGATTGAACTGTCCAATATTTCCATGCTTAAGGCTCTCTCTTTATACTCGCCTGCTGCCAAGTGCATGGGTCACATAACTTAGGAAGCACAAATATTTAGCTTCTAGAACCTCGTACTTGGAATGTGGTCCATTGGCCACCAGCATGGGCATCATCTGAGTAGTTAAAAGAAATGCAGACTCTCAGGCCCCAACCCCGGGCCTCCTAACTAAGAATCTGAATTCTCACAAGATCCCAAGGTGCAAGGGGAGTCTCCAGCACAGTGAACATCAAGAAGGCCTGCCCTCAGGGCACCTGGGTGGCTTAGTTGGTTAAGCATCTCACTCTTGATATAGGCTCAGGTCATGATCTCACAGCTGTTGAGACTGAGCCCTGTGTTGGGCTCCATGCTAGGTGTGGGGCCTGTGGGGGATCCTCTCTCTTCCTCTCCCTCTGCCCCTCCTTCGCTCTTTCTCACTCTCTCTCTTAAAAAAAAAAAAAAAGGCCTGCCCACCCTAGATGACTGTCATCCGTCTGGGACCAGACACAGCCCTGGATGACCCAAACGTGCACTTACGCTTGCAGTTTGGGAATCCATAGTAGCCCACTCGGCAGCGGGTACACTGTCTCCCAATGACACTGGGTCGGCACTGGCACTGCCCACCCTCTGGGCTGCAGTGACGGCCAATGGCCCCAGTGGGGTGGCACTCACAAGGCAGCGCGCCCTTGTGGTAAAGGGCCACCAGGGATCTGGCAGAGTTCTTACAGAATCCAGAGGCCGTCTGGGGGCTGTGAAGACAAAGTAACAGTATTATCGCAGGAGGCATGCCCAATAAGAGTCCCAACCTCTCCTTCCCTCTTGCTCCACCAAAGGGTGTTGTAGGGGCAGTGCTCTTGCTGTGGAGTCTGGGAAGAAATGAGAGACTACCCCACCCCAGGATTCACAGCCAGCAACAGCCACCCCTCCTTGTGTCCATCTATTCCAGAGCACATCACAGGACTGGCAGGTGGGAACTTGTGATGGCTGAGATAAAAGGGCGAAAATTCACCTATAGGATAGATTCTACAGTATGGGAATTATATCTCAATAAAGTGGTTACCAAAAAAATTATACCTATATGTGTATATACCAGTAACAGTAACAATGAAGAGGAGGCGATGGCAAAGTACCTCATTTATTGAGTGTTGTGTGTTAGAAGTTTAGCCTATGTCTCACTTAACCTCACAACAACTCAACCAGTTAGGCCTAAGCCTCATTTCACAGATAAGGCAACTGAGGTTTCTAGAAGTTCAGCAACATGTCCAAGGCCACAGAGCTACAGAGTGACCAAGTAGGCATTCAAACCCAGAGCTGTTGACTTCAGGGTCTTACTCTAATATTTTCTATACAGGAGACATTTGCCAAGCCAGGCCCCCTGGAGTTCCTGGGTCCCTCAGGAAGCCTCCAAGGGGGCAGGGAGGGTATACCTCTCTGATACTCTTTGCTCAATCAGATGGCAAAAAAGGGAGAATCTGGGCTGACATGATTTCCCAGTAGAAGGTACCCCTTGTGGCTGTCTTTTAGGAATCCAAGCTGGACGACAGGAAGCATCATAGAGACCAAGAAACTCCTAAGCAGCCTATGAATCCCAGCTTGGAGGGTGAACCTCTGGTAAGATCAAACTTGAGGACATTAGCCTCGCCCAGATGTGCAGGACGAGGTCTGATGTGGGATGGTGTATGCAAGGGAAAAGCACCTCCCTCCCCAGACCCAAGACTCACTGCCAACCCATTGAGCCCCTGAAGGAAGAAGACAGACCCAAGGGCCAGGCCCACCCTGGGCCTCGCTCCCAGCGGGAATGTGGGAGAGCCTTCTGAATCTCCACAAAGTGATACTTACTCAATATAAAAACTGTTTCCTCCACAATTGGCAATAAACTCAAATGACTTGTCCACTGATTTTTTGTGAAGCACTTGGTAGTCGTAATTCTCTGCAGGCACCACCAGAACACGGACCTAAAGAAAACCTGTCAGCGTGTCTTTGGATTCCCAACAGCAGGGCACACCTACGGCTCTTCATTATGTTTTCTCTTCACTACGATCAATGTTCTTTACTGCTAAGCCCAAGACCAACTGAAACAGGATTTATGAAAAAAAAGAATCACAAGAACTACTTTAAATCAGTGTTAAAGGCTCCACTCACGTTCCTATGCAAGGAATAGTGTGTCAGAGTGCCTGCTCAGAGAAGCAGCAGCCTTAGTGCTCCGTGGGGACAGCAGATCTAGGGATGAGCAGGGTCCTGTTAGATGGTCAGGGCCCCTTGTGATCTATGCCTGGGATGACTGTCGATCTCCAAAGGTTGCATTTTGTATTTTTAAAGGTGAACAAACTAAAATGGCAGGATCAATGGGCAAAACTCATACCGTGGCGTGCCCTGAAGTTTACATTATGCAGACCCTTTATTATGAATAACTGCAGCCCCAGGCTTTAAAAGTACTGTTCGGCTCTCTGTACCTGTACAAATCAGACTATTCCAGTAATAAATGCTATAGGAAATTTCAAATGTCTTTGTCAACTATTTACCAACTTACAGCTTATAGAGAACTCACTGCTGTCATGTTAGTCAACCAATGAGCATTTGCCAAGCACCACATGCCAGGGGGTGTTCAAGGCACAGGAGGTACAAATTGCATAAAGCCAGGTCCCTGTCCCTAGGAAGATGGCATCCTCAGAGAGAGAAGGAAGCATGAGCAAGAAACTAGAGGGTCGCACAGCAGGGCCTGGACAATATTGCCTGGCTCTCTGGAAAGCTTTACAGGCATTGAGTGACCATGATCCCATCAGCCAAGGTAAGGAGCAGGGCAGTGGATACCTGGGGTTGTGCAAGTAACAGGCTTAAGTCTGAGGGACTCCTAAGGTCCCTCGCTTTGTAGACATGCAGTAGATGGTCCCAAACTGGGCCTGGAGCTCAGAAAATTTCAGCGATGAATTTAGAGATGTGGTGTCATTCTCCCAGAAGAAAGAATGGAATCAATGGGTACAGATGATAGTATCCACAGAGAAAGGACGGAACAAGGCGGCTTAGCATCGAACCCAAGGGAACGTCACCATACAGGGACAAAGGGAAAAGGAAATCACTATAGGAACACTAGAGAAAGTGAGAACAAAATGAGAGAAACAGTGATGGAAGCCCAAAAAAGAAAGCTTCAAGAAAAAAGGAGTATTACATGCTTTAGAAAGAGACCAGTCAGGTGAGGAGTGAAGAGGAGGGGCTGATGCAGAGTGAGATGCTTGTTCACAAGAGTTCCTATTTGCTTCTATTGTTCCAATTTCCTGTGACTTTAACTGTTGCTCACTTTTTTGGGGGGGGAGGGGTGGCAAAAGGTAGCCATGAAATGTTAACATTTTTCTATAAACATGACTTCCATTTCTTGGAAGAACTATTGTCATGAGCCAAACACGCACAGAGAATGGTTGTCCAAGGCAAGAACATGAAGAGCAAGGTGAGGGACAAACAGAACGTACCAATACTAAGGACTTCCCTTCTGGAGCCTCCACAGTCACAGCCACCTCTGGCTCAGAGATGTCAAATTCAACCTGACTGTCAGCAATCACTTGGTCCCTGCAGCCAAGTGTGTGGGGGCAAAAAGAGGCGCGGATGACACCTGGGGGCAGGGCGAGAGAGGAGTTCCTGTCACAGCACCGCATGCACGAGCCTGGCATGCAGCCATGACACCTGCCCCCTGATGCTCACCTGCCCGCGGCCGCCCTCCATCCACAAACACCTGTGTGGGAAATGTTGGGTGCGCTGGCTGATAAAAATGGATGACAATGACATATCTGCCCAGGTGTGGGACAAGTCTTCTCAGGGTCACTTGGTTCTAGGTGGAAACAAGGAAAAAAACCTCCTCAAGTTGTAGACTATGAATATTTACATGTTAAAAACCAAAACAACCAGGGCTCAGTCAGTTAAGTGTCTGACTTCGGCTCAGGTCATGATCTCATGGTCTGTGAGTCTGAGCCCCATGTTGGGCTCTGTGCTGCCAGCTCAGAGCCTGGAATATGATTCGGATTCTGTATCTCCCTCTCTCTCTGCCTCTCTTCTGCTCTCTCTCTCTTTCTCAAAATAAAGACATTAAAAAAAAAATGAAAAGAGTTGGCTTTAAAAAAATAAATAGGGGTGCCTGAGTGGCTCAATCGCTTAAGCGTCTGACTTCGGTTCAAGTCATGATCTCATAGTTCATGGGTTCGAGCCCAGCATCGGGCTCTGTGCTGACAGCTAGCTCAGAGCCTGGACCTGCTTCAGATTCTGCATCTCCCTCTCTCTCTCTGATTCTCCCCTGCTCGCTCGCTCGCTCGCTCTCTCTCTCTTTCAGAAATAAATAAAACATTAAAACATTTTTTTAAATAAATAAATAAATAAACAAATACCAAAACAACCTAGTTATTTACCCAGGTGAGGCAAAAACCTATGGTCACACAAAACCTTTGTTTGAATGTTGACAGAGGCACTATTTGTAATCAGAAAGACTGGATATAAAGCAAATGGCCCCCAACTCAGAATGGATAAACCAATGAAGGTACAACCGTAAATGATGTTGGATGGAGTGTAATTTGGTACAATGACTTTGGAAAACTATCTGGCAGCTTTTACCAAAGTTAAACATATCACTGATCAATTTCACTTAGGTACATAAATGTACAATGTTTGCCAAAAGGCTATGCACAAATGTTCCCAGCATTCAAGAATCCCTTGTAATAACCCTGTAACAAAGAGTCAGATTCCATTTTGGATGTCTGACCACTGACAGGTGTCAAGCCCCATCATCCATCTTTAATCTTTTGTCCCACACTGCACAAGCCAATAGGAAAGTCCAGGTGCACACCCCTTGGCACAGGCAAGAAGTTCAAGGCACACTAACTCTAGCCCATGGGAAGGGAGCCCTCACTGGGGACTCTTCCACCTTCCCCACACTCCCACCCAACCACAGTGAAAACCAGAGTCATGCCCCAACTTTTGCTCAAGCTTGAGTGTGAACCCTTCTTTCCCCAGAAAACCTCACTATGTGAGTAATAAGCCTTTTCAAGCCCTCAAAACACACACACACACACACAAGAAAAACAGCAATAATAAAAGATTATCTTCATCTTTCACATGAGAATTACAACGTGAAGAAGGCAGGTAATTTGATAAATGCCATACTCTAATTGAAGAGCAAAACTGAGCCTAGAACTCCTTTGTCATGATTTCAATTCATTTTCCCCTATGATTCTAGGTGGCCTTTCCCATACGGGATCTTATTAAATTCTCTCTCTCAGATCTTGTTATTTTTCTTGATGCAATGTGAATTGACACGAGCCATCTCTAGGATTAAAAGGATATAACATCAGGATAAATGGTAAGTCCTACAATTTCATAATTTACAGTGAAAAACTATAGTCCCTTACTATAGTTCATCTTCATGCTATAGAATATTAATCAATAAATGTTCATTGAGAATTTCCTGCCTGCAGGCATTTTGCTGGTTTGGTTGGGGATGCACAAAAAAAAAAAAAAAAAAAAAATTACCAACTCTGTTAGCCAGAGCAGCTTTTGAAAGTGCTTGTATTCCTACTTGGGAAGACAAGTGATAAACTCAACTATGTTAAATAGCAACAGCCCATGAAAATATGAAGTGTCACAAAACAGGCCATGAAAACTGCCATATGACTGTGTAGACAGAGATACAGAAAGGACAGAGGACATAAGGGTGGGGAGGCCATAGACAGGATTAGACAGATGCCTCATATCTGGGATTCCCCACAATTGAGAGCAGAGGCCCTCAAACTCCATAGACATGCAAATTCCTTGGAGAATTTATTAAGACACATAGTCCTGGACCCCACCTCCAGAGTTTCTAATTCAGTAGTTCTGGGGTGGGCTCGCAAACCTGCATTTTTACCAAGTTCCCAGGTGATGCAGATGCTTTGGGTAAGGGCCACGCTTTGAGACCCATGATTTAGAAATAACACACTCGAGAGGTGTCCCACCTGTGGCGCCTTCAAGGTGACTCCAGTAACATCAGCAGAAGGTGAAGGATCTTGGGGCAGGAGAAGGGAAGACTCACCACTTGGGACATCCAAAATTAATGCTGTTGGAGGGGTTTTGAGAACCAGGGAGACACAAGAGGCACTGAAAAAAAAAAAAAAGAATATTAAAAAAACAACCAAAAATGGAACCGTCCATTGGTGAGGATATACACTGTGAGCATAAGACTGTGTGACATCAAAGGATCCAGACTTGGGAGAACCTAGGACTATGGATACCTTTATACAGAGACACTCAGTGTCATCAATCAGCCAAGTGTATTCCAGCATCTGCTTGATACACTGAGCTAAAACAGAAAGAAAATCCTAATTTTGAAAAACAGCAACAAGATAGAAACTTATCAAAACTTTACTTTCTTGGGGAGACTGGGTGGCTCAGTCAGTTAAGCATCTGACTTTGGCTCAGGTCAAGATCTCACGGTTCATGGATTTGAGCCCTGCATCAGGCTCTGTGCTGACAGCTCAGAGCCTAGAGCCTGTTTCAGATTCTGTGTCTCCCTCTCTCTCTCTCTCTGACCCTCCCCTGCTCACACTGTCTCTCTCTCAGAAATAAATAAAAAACATTTTTAAAAATAAAAAAAACCTTTCCTTTCTAGAATTAAAATTCATGTTAAATGGAGTTGATGCAATGAAACATTATTATTCACCTCTACACATAAATGTTGACATAAAGTTCTATAAAAACAAACAGGACAAATGCACATCGTTTCTTTCAGGCATAGCTAGATTTCCCTGTCTTGGTGGTTTCTGTCATCCTCACCATATGCCTAAGAGTTCATGACTATGTCTATAAGTTATTTTTGAATCTACAACAACAACAAAAAAACCCTCCTGAAACCCCAATCATCATTGGTTAGCTATTTCTCATAACATAGTCAGGTGGGTCATTATTTTCATGATTAAAAGAAAGCTTTTTAAATGTATTCTTTTATTTTTGAGAGAGACAGAGACAGTGTGAGCAGGGGAGAGGCAGAGAGAGAGAGAGAGTAGGAGAGAGAGAATCCCAAGTAGGCTCTGCACCATCAGGATAGAGCCCAATACAGGGCTTGAACTCACGAAACCAAGAGATCATGACCTGAGCCGAAACCAAGAGTCAGATGCCCAACTGACTGAGCCATCCAGGTGCCTCCCTGATTTTTTTTTTTAATGAAAAGCCTCAGACACAGAGATTAAAGAGAACAAAGCGAGCCTTTGGGAGGGTTCAGAACAGAACTCAGGAACTACCCTTGAGGGCAAAGCTTAGCCATTTCCCCCCAGTTGATACTATGTCAGCTTCCCGAGATTATGGGATTCTGGAAAAACTGCCAGGGGAAATGATTTAGCTGATTTTTTTTATTTTAAGGGATCACCAGCCTTTAGCACTTTGACCCGTGATCATTTCTGAAGGGAAGCATAAAGTCACACCTTTGCAAGCCCCACAGTACGACTCAGCACCAACAAGGGAGAAAAGAAGGAAACCCATTACCTTTGATTAACATACTGCCCATAACTGGCAATGCACTTGACTTGAGGTTTCAAATATTCAGTTGAGAATTCTTCAATGGGTATGATACAAATTTGATGCTGTTGGGCAAATACAATGCAAAAAGGTACATCATGGTTATTAGCAATGGTATGGTCAAACATACTCTTCAAAAAGCTGTTAAGTACAGAAATTAAAATTGTTATTTTAAAGTAGTAAAAACTGCAGAATGACACTCCCTATGACACCATTATGTACAACAAACCCTTTCCCCTATTATACAGGATCACTGCCTAAATGCTCTTGGAATAGTCACATGAATAAATGAAATCATGAAGATTCAAAAACAACTCTTTGTCAGTGACTTTTCATGCCTGTTTTGCTCTCCTGCCCTGGGCTGATGCTACTCTTCAGATTCCTTGGCAGGGAGAGGAGGGATGTGGGAGGCAACGAGGGAGGCTGCCGTTCAAGCCTGTTGTCTCTAGCTCCTGCTACAAATAATCTTTCTTGGGACACCTGGGTGGTTCAGTTGGTTAAGCATCCAACCCTTGATTTCGGCTCAGATCATGATCTCACAGTTCGTGAGATCGAGCCGCGCAATTGGCTCTGTGCTGACAGCACAGAACCTGCTTTGGGATCCTCTCTCTCCCTCTTACTCTGCCCCTCCCCTTCTTGTGCTCTCACTCTCTCAAAAATAAATAAAACACATTTAAACACACACAAACACACACACACACAACCTCACAAATAATCTTTCTTCATAGAGGAGGACTTGAATCTCAGGTACATTTGGGCTTCATTGAAGGAATGGTCTTCTTATCAATAGATTTTATTTTGATCAAAACTGTATTACCAGCTTGATCACAAACCTCTTCAACAAACATTTTTAATGAATACCTACTATATGCCAGGCACTGAGACTGGGGGGTCCTGCAAGACCAAGATGGATAATACCCCCGCCCTCACGTAGCTTAAATTGTCGTTAGACATTTGGATGATATTGGACTCTGAATGACATTTGACTATTTCAAGAAGGGCAAACTTATGCTTAACTAGATGAAGATTCATTCCCATTATAATTCCCAAAGATGAGGAGGTTAAGATTTGCTTGGATTATGTTTAAAAAAAGAGTCACAATTTTAAAAAGAAAGTCTTAAGTCATTACATAATTTATGTAACAAATTTTAACTCAATTCAAGATGATTCTTCAGAAAAGGTTCAAAGTTTTTAATACTGTTAAGCACAAATATTTAAAACATATCAGAACAGGCTGGCCTGGCATTTCCCAGAATGTGATACATGCTTAATATTAGCAATGACAGGAAGTTGCTTCATACTTAGATAATCTTCTGTTCCCTGAGACATTTGTTATAAATCTCACCACCCCTTCCTAGTCCAGATCCCATTGCCTGTGGTTATCATAGTTCTCAATATTTAAGTCCTGCTATTAAAAGAAAGGCATGAAGGGTATTTAATCTGCCAAACTTGGAATTTTAACTCTTAATGACATATATCTAATTAACCAAATACTATACTTTTTGAGATAGAGTAACAATAGTCTGGAAAAGAAATACCAGGTGATTGCAACCTTGAAAATTCTGAAGGAATTGGCCAAGAAGCTAACAGACATAATAAAACAGAAAAATGGTAAAGAAAAAAAACAGTAACTAATGGCATTTCTATATACCAGCATAATAATAAACTAGGACCTATTAAGAACAAAAGATACTTCATTCATAATAGTGACAATGGATAAACATTAGTAAAATAGAGTTTTGTGAGATGTGTTCAGATTTGATGACCAAACTTTACTGGGTGCTATAAAAAGGCTCAAACAAAGGAAGAGGCAAGACAGAGTTGTAGATGGGAAGGAAAAACATCATTAAATTGGCAGCTCTTCACAGGTTCATTTTAGAGATGTGATACAAACCCAGCCAACATTTTTAATAAGGTTTAAAATACAGAGATATATGGGGCACCTGGGTGGCTTAGTCGGTTGAGCGTCCGACTTTCGCTTAGGTCATGATCTCGCGGTTCGTGGGTTCCAGCCCCGCGTCGGGCTCTGTACTGACTGCCAGCTCAGAGCCTGGAGCCTGTTTCAGTCTGTGACTCCCTCTCTTTCTGACCCTCCCCTGCTCACGCTGTCTCTCTCTCTCTCCCAGAAATAAATAAAAATATTTAAAAAAAAATAATAAATAAAATAAAATAAAATAAAATACAGAGATATCAACAAAATGCATCTAAAACTCAAAGGGCAAAAGAGATGCATACCAGAAGGAATCGGGCCCCACGTGCTTTGAGCTGAATGTCTGCATCTGCTAACAACTCATACACGGCCATGCGACTCCTGCCGTCAGTCACGACACTCCGGCAGAGGACGCTGCAAGAGGAAAGAGTTTTCTTAACCTGACTCCTTTGGTCTCCCTGACTTTGTGCTTTCCTGCGGGATAGCTAACTGCTCTTCAGTTTCTCCTGTTTACAACCAGGTCACCGACAGCAAATTTTCCAGCACAACGAGTTTAAGAGGGACGTATGCAGTCCACTATCAATATAAGAAAAAGAACCTTCTGACTGTGGTCTGAGCTGCACATCTCAGGGCCAAAGGCCTTGCTCACTTTTCCCAAATCAGCTTTATGTAATATTTAGTCTAGTCATTGGGAGAAAAAGCCCCAGGGGCAATAACGTCTGATCGCCAAGACACAACCTATGAGAAATTTACCAGTATTGTTGGTACCATTGGTGACAGAGGATGCCTGGCCTCACAGCGATGATTCCACACCGTGTCAGCACTAGGGCTGGCCTTACTCCAGTCATGAGACACCAGAGTTTACCTCTGCAAGCTCAGTCTGTTCTTCTCATCCTTCCTTCCTCATTGTATCAACTACGCTCCTTCCCTCCACCCCATCAGGTGAAATATAAAGTTCAGGAACATTTCAAAGGTCATGGTCTGGAACCAAAGAACACACTTGAATGGTACAACCCCTAAAGGAAGTATTTTTGGAGAAATGTTTCTGACTTCAGATTCTGTAGCAACTTTCCTGTCTGTAAATACAATTTGGAAACTAGAAATGACCCTCTAACCAAAGATGACTATCTCTGAGAAATATCTGAAAAGATTTATGCAATGACTTTTTGGTAAAGATTAAAACGAGATAGTCTATAAAGAGCCATGGTTAGAAACTCAACGAATGGGGCGCCTGGGTGGCTTAGTCGGTTGAGCATCCGACTTTCGCTTAGGTCATGATCTCGCGGTTCGTGGGTTCGAGCCCCGCGTCGGGCTCTGTGCTGAGTGCCAGTCTGTGACTCCCTCTCTCTCTGACCCTCCCCTGCTCACACTGTCTCTTTCTCTCTCTCTCTCCTAGAAATTAAAAAAAAAAAAGGAAAAAAGAAACTCAACAAACAGTTGTTTTCTCTTTTGTGCGTGCGTGTGTGTGAAATTAAAATGCATTCCTTTGGGATTCAATCATAATCCTGGGGGTTAAATATATTAGGTGATTCATTTAGACTTAGTTTTATCCATATCCTTTTAAAATTCTTCCTAAAAATAGACTAACGGTAATAACTGGGTTAATTTCATCATAAGCGGTCACCTCTCTTACAAAAGGCAGATCAGATTTATCACAACACTGTTTTGAAAAGTGGTGTTTTAGTTAGCACCGCTACTTTTCTGTTGGGATATTTTTTTTAAATAACACCCTGAGCACTCACTCGAGAAATGCTAGGACAGGTTCAACCCTCAGCAGGAAAAGCTGCAATGTTGAAAGGGGCCTGTCATTTGAAATGGGCTTTTCTGGGTCAAATATTTTCCAATCGCACCATATTTTTGGACGCCGGTCCTAACAGCCTGTTCATTTTCACTTGTCCACATGACAGGCAAAGTAGAGAAGAAGGAAATATTTTAGAGAAGTTGAAACAATAGTATGAGACTTTCCTGGAAATGGTTAAATACATTAAAAGTCCTAGTCTAATACAATACTGTCTTGGAACTCTAATGTCCCTGGTGAAGAACTTGGTGCGGTCATGTCCAGAGCCAAAATGATCTGCGGGATACTGCACCATTCTCCTCCCCAAATGCCGTTTGGACGGAGGTCATGAAACCAAGCTCGTGGCTTATGGAATCCTGGAAGGGTGACCTTTCTTTCCTTAGCTTGGAAACCACTCCTCTGCTTGGCATAGATGTTCTCAGCCTGTCCCGAGATGGTTCAGAGAGCCACCAGGGACATTAGGAGTGTTTCCTCCTGGGCCCTCAGCCATCGCTACCTTGTATCCTGTAGAGCAGGGGTCAAGCAATACGATCTGGAAAGTGGAGTCAGAGAGCTGAACCAGAGGGTGAACTTGGAAGGACAGGGTACAGAGGAGCCCCGCCTAGCCCTGTGGTCAACAGTCTCCAGGACTCAGGTGGTGAGGTGACCCACCCACCTAGGAGTGTACGTTCCAGTGGTTGCTGATGTCATCTACAGACGAAACTAACATTTTCAGATAATGACAGAACATTCTGGAGAACTTTTTTGGGCCCATGTGGAACTCCTACTAAAAAACCCAAATGCAATTATGTTCTTTGTTTCTGTTTTTGTTTTTTTTAATTTAATCATCACCTCAGAGAAAAGAGCTGATTAGATTTTTTAAAAGATTTTTCAAAGAAGTCCTCACAGGGTGTTACGCCAAGCAAAGTAAGTCAGGCAGAGAAGGACAGATACCATATGTTTGCACGTATAGGAGGATTAGGAGGAACTTAACGGAGGACCATGGGGGAGAAGAAGGGGAAAAATAGTGGGGGAGAGGGAGGGAGGCAAACCATGAGAGACTCTTGAATGCTGAGAACAAACTGAGGACTGATGGGTGTGAGGGGAAGGGGGGTGATGGGCATGGAGGAGGGCACTTGTGGGGATGAGCACTGGGTGTTATATGGAAACCAATTTGACAATAAACTATTTAAAAAAAAAAAAAGAAGCCCTCACAATTGCTTTTTTAGGGTTGCTGAGAGCATGATGTTAATTCAATAACCATTTCTTCAAGTCTCATAAAAGTTTCCATTCTAAGCTCCTAAAAGGAACTCTTTTCATAAGTTCTTTTATTTGCAAAACAGGGAAAATGTCCAACTACTTCAGGTCATTTGGAGTTTGACAAAAAGCCACAGGCAAGTGGTGGTAATAAAATGTTCAAGGCCTTGGCCAAGAATGGGGTGGGTTCATTGCAGTTCGCCACCTGCTGTCTGAAGAGACTGACTTCTGAGCCATATATTATACAATTCATTTCATGTGGAAAACACCCCATGCACTAATTCTTTAATTAAAGCATATTCTGAACATTTGCATATATCTTGAAATATTATAGAAAGAAAACAACTTTAAATAAATTGTTGTCAAATTTCTTGGAAGCCAGCAACTGATTTTAATCTAAATTTTAAAATCTTTGGTTACGGGCACCTGGGTGGCTTAGTCGGTTAAGTATTTGACTTGGGCTCGGGTCATGCTCTCACAGTTTGTGAGTTGGAGCCCTGCATTTGACTCTGTACTTGGCAGTGCGGAGCCCACTTTGGACCCTCTGTCCCCCTCTCTCTCTCTGCCCCTTCCCAGCTCATACACTCTATCTCAAAAATGAATAAGCATTAAAAAAATAATAAAATCTCTGGTTAATTCTCTTCCACCTGATGATCCTCAAACATTAATTATTCCCAGTTTCTACAGGGCATGTTGGGAAAGCAGTTGTGACAGAGACAGAGTCTTTTCTCCTTTTCCACACACCCATGTGCTCTACACAGCATGTGAGGTGAGAACAGAGCTCACTGCACCACAAAGGGGTGACAGAGAGTTAAATAAAAGGGTCATGCTGCTTCCTAGGCATCTGAGCCAAAACAGTGAGTAAAACACAGAGCTTTTCAAGAAAATGCAACATTTTCAAGATGATGCCCACAGAGAAGTCCCCCAATACTCACAGTGGGTGTGACGCCAGAGAGCAGACCCTGCTTGTTTTCCAGACTGCCTCAAAAAGGAAACAACATCCCAACCCAGATGAAAACCAAAGTTCCCAAAGCTAACCTCCTGATTGTTCGGGAACAAAGGAATCCCCCGGGGCAGGACCGATTACCTGTACTTGCAGCTGTAGATGTTCACCTGGCCTCCCAGGACAGACCCAGAGCTCTGCATGTGCACATCAACCACAGACAGCTGGTCTGCTCCCGTGGAATACTCCACCACGACCACATAGTGGCCGACCTGGGGAACCCGCAGCCGCAGGTGCACCTCCACCTGTCAGAGAGCCCGAGCAGATGGACATGAAACATGCTGGACGCATTTACATGGGCAACAGTGAGACCTGGGCTGAGCACACACCTGGGAACAGTGTATGTCACCACAGTAAGAACCGGGGTCCTATGGGTAGGAATGCCAGATGAGATACAGGATACTGGCTCACTCAGTTAAGCTTCCAACTTCGGCTCAGGTCATGATCTCATGGTTCATTTGTTTGAGCCCCACATCAGGCTCTCTGCTGTCAGCACAGAGCCAGCTTTGGATCCTCTGTTCCCCTCCCTTCCCCTCCCCTGCTCACGCTCTCTCACTCTCTCTCAAAAATAAATAAATAAACTTAGAAAAATACAGGATGAACCATTAAATATAAAATTCAGATAAATAACACATAACAATAAACTATTGTTTATCTGTGATTCAAATTTAATGGCGCATTGGTGTATTTTTTCTAACCTTACTTATAGGGGCTTTTACTCCTTTTACCCATATATGTGCCTTGTTTCTCAAGGCAAAAGACACTCTACAATTTGAGGTAAAAAGCGACCTCCAATGGGTGACAGAAGGATAGAATCATGCCTTGTGGCTCCTTTGCTGTTCTTCAATTTAAAAAATGAGCTTTAGATTCTATTGATGCAGATAATGTGAAGTGATACACGTACCCCGCTCCTGGGGTAATAACTAATAATAGTTTGGTTTTCATACTTCATATATACGTGTGAAAATGCACACATATGTACCTTTTTTTAAAAAAAAGAAAAACTGTCCTCATAGTAGGCAATCATGGATGTTTTTGTACCATCACAGCAGAGTTGAGGAGCTCCAACAGAGCCCATAAGGTTCATAGAGCTGAAAATATTTACTATCTGGACTTGTACCAAAAATAAAAACAGAAACAAAAATCAAAAACAAAACAAAACAAAACCCACCCACCCCTGACATCACCTATCGGTTAGGAGCTTAGAGTAAGGAATCACACTGCCTCTGGCTGTGTGACTGTGAGCCAATTACTTACCGTCCGTGTGCTCCAGTGTCCTCCTGTGTACAAATGAGGGTAACAAGACACCACCTCTTAAGATTATTATGAGGATAAACTCTTAGAAGTGTAGTTGCCATGTCGTAAACACTATGTAAACACCGATGATTATAACTGTGATTATTGCCTTTTGCTACAACTTGCTTTTTTCACTCAACAATATTTTTCCCGTCTACAGCAGTACATATGGATAAACTTCATTTTCCTAATGCCCCCCCCACCTTTCCATAGTATGAACATAATTTATTTAACTAATCCCCTATTGATGGGAACACATACGTTGTCTCTAATTTTCCCTATTAACATAGAATGTTATATGATCGTGTGTGTGTGTGTGTGTAGATAGACAGATATCCTTATGCTAGTATTTCTGTAAGATTCCTAGAAGTAGAATTGCTGGGTCAAAGTATGTGTGTATATTGAATGTCTGAGCCAATACTAGAAAGACATTCCACAGCAGTTTAACCCACTTCAGTCTGTAATCTCAGGCCCAGCCAAGCTTTACCACACTTAATTAAAATCCTCTCTCCCCCTGTCTTCAGGAAATTAATATTTACTGTTCTTTCTGCACAGCCCTGAACCACACAACTAATACTTTCCATGGTGATCTTGCTATCACTTATATAATAGAAATACTTCCCTCAGGGGGAAAAAGTGGATTATCCACATCACTTTTCCACCCTGTTAGGGAGTGAGATATAGGTCCATGTGGGGAGGTTATTAGCAGCATTTCTCCCCTGGGCATCTCCAAACAAGGGTTTCACCACCATAAAACACACACAAGCCGATGATGTATATTCACTTTTCTCCCAGAAGTTACTACTGGCTGACAGTTCTATCAGAGCGCTCGATTATAAGTTTCTATTGTTCTTTCCACCCTGAGTCCTATACATTGATTTTCTGGAAGATGCGTAGATGAAGTCTTTTGAATTCATCTAATGGTAAAGGTAGGTTTTGAGCAACTCAGGTAAATGATAAATGATGGCAAGTAGAAACTTTAGTATTTGCTATTTGTTATCAGTTATTTATCTTAGTAAAAGGGAACTTTAACAGAACCAGTGTCAGACTGGAAGGATACTTCTGGTTTTATAGCATAGAACTGCCCTCACCTTTTTATGAGGGTTTCAAGATAAAGACATAAAAGGCAGGCATGTCAAATCTGATGCTTACACAAAGCTAAGAGGGATGGTTAACACATCTGATATCAAAATGAAGATTCAAAATGAAATGGTCAATCTATCCTTATTAAACACGTCTTCTATGCCAGCTCACCTGATGGGCATACAATGGAAAACAAGACAGACCTGGTCTCTGCCTTCAGACCGACTTTAATCAAATGATTAGGTAATTAGACAAACGTAATGTGAAATTACACCGATGACGAATATTCTGAATAGGTTCTTAGCGGACTGCCTGAGCCCGTCAGGGAGACTAGGGAAGGGGGAAGACTTCCTGAAGAAGCAACAACTGGCTGAGTGCTGGAGGACAAGGGACAGATGGCCAGGCCCCAAGGGGAGGGAGGAGCATTCAGGCAGAGGGAACATCTTGCAGTAGGATGTTACCCGAGGACATACAGGCTGTAGGGTAGCAAATAATGTTAAGTCCAAGAGCCTGAAGGTAGGCCACAGTGACAAGGAACAGAAAGCCAGAGAAGGCACTGGGAGGTAAGAGGAGTGGTGGCCGTAGAGGCCATTAAAACCTTTTGTCTCTATCCTAGGAGCAGTAAGTCGTTATCTTAATGTTCGAGTTGTGTATGGGTGAGGATGGGGTGAGAGCGTCCGTGATGATTAGATATCATATTTCTATCAACATGAATATGCTGACTATCATATGGAGTCTGGGCTGGGAGATGCGATGGTCAAGAGCTGGTGTGAGTGAACTAATCAGATTACTGCAGAGATCCTTATGAAAGATGATGATCAAATATTGGGCAAGAACAGTACATGAAGGGAAGTAGAGATATTTAAGGAAAGTGTGGAAGTAGACTTGGGGATGGATTGTCTTTGGTGAGGGAGGGAATGGAAGAAATAATGGATGACCCTAAGAATTCTGATTTATAAAATTAGATGGATGGTGGTACCATTTACATAGTTACTAAAATGTAATTTGCGATCCCTTTGAGGCACCTAAGAGGTAATGTCAGGAAGGAAGTTGGCAATGTCGCTCTGCATACATATAAAGGGACAGGTATGACTGGACATACCAATTTGGGAGTTATCTGTGTAGAGTTGGTATCTAACACAATAGGCTTGGAAGAGGCTGCTTAGGGAGAGAATATAAAGTAAAAAGACAAAGGCTAAAACTGAACCTCAACAAATTCTACCACTTAATGGCTAAATAGAGGTTGAAACTATAAATGATATTCTGAGGAAGCACCCAGAGAGGTAGGAAGAGATCCTGACCACCTTAAATTATGAAAAACAAGGTACAAGAGTGTTTTAACATGGAAGAGGTGTTCAATAAGTATTCAAAGCTACTGAGAAGTTAAATAGATCAACACCTCAGGAATGAAAAATAATCACTGGATTTACTGACAAGAACATCATCAGAAACAGAGAGAGAGACAAAGGGGGGGGGCAGGGAGAGAAAGGAAGGAAGGAGGGAAGGAAGGAAGGAAGGAAGGAAGGAGGGAAGGAAGGAAGGAAGGAAGGAAGGAGGGAAGGAAGGAAGGAAGGAAGGAAGGAAGGAAGGAAGGAAGGAAAGAGTGAGGGAGAGACAGAGGGAAGAAAGGTAATGGAGAGGGAGAGGTGAAGGCCAGACTGCTGTGGGTTGAGGTATGAATGGAAGTGAAAGAATTAGAAACAGTATAGAATTGTCTAATTCTTTGGAGAAGTTTGGTTGTGAAGGAGACAAGAGTTATAGCTAAGGGACTGTGGGAAAGGAAAGGAGGGTTTTAATAAAAAGGGGATAGAACTTAGCGTGTTTACAATATGAGGGTGACTCCAAGTTCAGATGGCGCAGTGATTTGGCATTTTCTGCACGCCTTCTGCTCCAAGAGACAGCAACTATAGATAAACTGTTTTAAAAGGAAAACAAAAAGACATGTTTGAGATTTTTCAAGTGATGGAACACAAGTAAAAGAAAAACTTGAAATGCACCGGGGCTGAAGTCGGGGGCCTACTGTCCTCGGAGTCTGGAAACAGGCTGTCTTGGTCAGCAGGTCAGCTCATGTGGAATAAAGAAAACTAAAGATGCCTCAACGAGACAGTGGTCAGATCCAGGCTCATTTTTTTAAGTCAAAGAGGAGGGTTCCCTCATATCATGAAAAGCTGAAAAGGTTGCTGACAATCTGCCCCTTGGGTTTCAGCTTTATAACAAGCTGTAGAATCTGAGAATCAAACATCAAAGATGCAGCCTCATGACCAAAAAACTGATTTAAGCCACCTACTTGCTCAGTGTCTAAATCTGTGTTATCCCCAGGATCAAGGCAATAGAAGTAGCACATTGTAATGTTTGCCTCTGAGCTAAGGCTCCAGAGGACTGGTGAGACACTGCAAAACCACTAGTCTGAGATGGATAGAGAGAAAAAGGGAGAGGATAAAAACCTTTCATTCAAAATAAGCCAATAAGCCTGCAAACAAAATAAGCCTCCAAAACACATAAAGAAATCTAATGTTAGAAACACGCAACAATATCATCAATCAGCAGATGAATTTACTTCAGATAAGATGAATTTTGTGGAATAGTCTGATAAAGACTCTAAAATGAATATACTGGTCCCTAATCTGAAATCTTCAAACTTGGAAAAGGAAATCTTTTTTGGATCTTCTTTGGCTGAAAAACCTAATCTAACCTATACAATCATCACTTGTTGGCAAAATCTGATTTGAACTAAGTCCGTGTATACAGTCCTTATGTACTTCTCTTGGAGTGCCTGTTCATGCTTTTTTTTTTTTTTAATAGTTTTATTTATTTCTAGGAGAGAGAGAGGGACAGTCAGTGTGAGCAGGGGAGGGGCAGACAGAGAGGGAGTCACAGACTGAAACAGGTCCAGGCTCTGAGCTGGCAGTCAGCACAGAGCCCGACATGGGGTTCGAACCCACGAACCGCGAGATCATGACCTAAGCGGAAGTCGGACGCTTAACCGACTAAGCCACCCAGGCGCCCCGCCTGTTCATGCTTTTTGTTGGAGAAATATTAACCTGTTTTATTACAGGGTGTTGGCCAGGACCTCACTGGAGATGAGGAGGAGGAGGAAGATGATGATGATGGTGGTGTGTGTGTGTGTGCGCGCGCGCAGAATTTTAAAAATCTGAATTCAGGGGCACCTGGATGGCTCAGTCAGTTAAGCATCCAGCTTTTGGTTTCAGCTCAGGTCACCATCTCACAAGTGGTGAGTTTGAGCCCCACATTGCTGACAGCACAGAGCCTTCTTGGGATTCTCTCTTCTCTCTCTGCCCCTCCCCTGTTAGCTTGCTCTCTCTTTCTCAAATAAATAAACTTTATAAAAAAAAAATTTTAAATGCTGAATTATGAAACATACCTGTCTCCAAAGGCATTATGATACTCAAAAATATAAATGAAAGAGGAAACTCTTTAAATAAAGTTATAAAAGTAAATTGGCAGGAAAGAAATAAGGAAAAGTAAATATGAGAAAGAGCCAATTAGAAATATTTGAGATTAACAGTGTAAATTAAACTGAATCAATAGGCTGGATAAGATCTAGACTGGAGACAGTGAAACATCCATGGATTCTAAGAAAGTCTTGAAGAATTCACCCACAAAGCAGCACAAAGAGCCAAAGAGATATAAAAATATGAAAGGGTAGTTTGCAGATAGATTGTAAGGCTCCAACATTCATCCAGTCTGATTTCCAGAAAAGAAGAATATAAGGAATGACAGCAAAATTATGTTTGAAGTGATAGCATCCGAGAATTTCCCAGGATAAAAGATATGAATCTTCATTCTGAAAGTGTAGCCTGAGGACTAAACAGATAAATAAAAATAAATCCACACCTAAACATACCCTAACGAAACTTTAGAATCTCACAAATAAATGTCCATCCTAGGATTTCTGGCTAAACATAATGGATTAAACACTTATATTTATTGATCTTCCCTCTCAGGACTCCACAAAAACTGGAGTTGAGGGTTTTTTTTAAATTATAACCCCACAAAAAGAGAATAGGAAAGAGGGGGGCAGGAAACAGACTAGAGAAATCAACAGATGTTGGAAGCTGGAAAGCAGATGTTAACTAATTAGACCATAGAAAGCTGACACCTATGTGTCTGTGTGTGTGCAGAGCTGGGGTGAGGGTTAGAAGAAAAGGTTAAAGAAATCTCCCAAAGCATAAAACACAGATAGAGAGATTGTAAATGTTGATTAAAGACAAAGAAATAAATTTTCAAAGAAATAACTCAAGACAGTTTCCCAGAACGATGAATAGAAGTTTCCAGGCTAAAAGGCTGAGAGCCCAGCACACTGGTAGAAACATTACCTATATGAAGGCACACCTTTGTGAAATTTAGAACACACGAAATAAAGAAATTATCTCAAAAGCCTTAAGAAAGGAAAAGCAAGTTGCAGTCAAAGCACTGGAAATCACAATGTAACTTCTCAAGAGCAGGACTTGAAGCTAGAAGTCAGTAAGGAAATGTCATCACATTCTAAAGAGAAATGATTTCTAATATAAAATTCTGTACCTTGGTGCCTGGGGGGCTCAGTCAGTTAAGCATCTGACTCTTGATTTCAGCTCAGGTCATGATCTTATGGTCATGAGAACGAGCATTGCACTGGGCTCTGCATTAGGCATAGAGCCTGCTTAAGATTCTCTTTCTCCCTCTCCCTCTGCCCTTCCCCTGCTTGTGGGTTCTCTATCCTTCTGTCTCAAAACACACACACACACACACACACACACACACACACACACACACACACACACACACTAAAATTCTATATCTAACCAAAGTAAAAAAAATCAAGACTGAGTGTAGAACAGTTTCAGATATGCAAGGTCCCAAAGTGGGGGGAAGAAAAGGACCTCCTCTGTATCTGTGTGGCCTTTTTCAGGAAGCCACTGGAGGATATAATCTACCAAAATGAGGATGAAGAAGAAGAAAAAAGGAAGTTTCAATACTGAAAAAAAAGGAGATCCAATACAATGAAGATAAAAAAGAGAATATCTAGGATGGTGGGATGTAGCAATGAAATATTTCAGGAAACGGCTGTGCCTTCGATCCAGAGACTACATCGAGAGTAAAGAAGAGACATGGAAGATACCAGGAGAGAGATCTCCAAGAACAAATGGAAAAGAGGAGAAGGAGAAGGAGGAGGAGGAGGAGGAGGAGGAGGAGAAGAAGAAGGAGGAGGAGGAGGAGGAGGAGGAGGAGAAAGGAAGGGAGGAGAGAGGGAGGGACAGTATGTGGTACATTTCAACTGAGATGAAACTTACAATCTATCTGAAAGTCTGGGGAAGAGGGTAAAAATAAAATTTCTACACAGCAACAATAACTTGGAGGTTGGTTTTCAATGGGTAAATAATCATTCTAAAGTCTGTGTCATGTAAAATAACAGATCAGAATTAGTGAATAACTTTAGACTTTGTTGGAAAATATATACTTAAGAACTTATGTTAAAATATTAAGAGTAACCACTAAAATACCAGAAAACAATCTGTACCTACTAAACAAGCAGAAAAATAGGAAAAATTGTCTCAATCAAACATAAGTAAGAGGTGCCTGGCTGGCTCAGTCAGTAGAGCATGCAACTCTTGATCTCAGGGTTCTGAGTTTCAGCCCCATGTTTGGCCTATAGCTTACTTAAAAAAAAAAAAAAGAAAGAAAGAAAGAAAGAAAGAAAGAAAGAAAGAAAGAAAGAAAGGAAGAAAGAAAAAGAAAAAAACGAACTAGGAAAGCTATTTTTAAGAAGGCAAATAAAAAGCTAGTAAAATAATTAAAACAATAAAAATAAGTCTAAATATGTGTGAATTCACAATAAATGGACTAAAATCACATTTAAAACAGATATGATCAGATTGAAATATAAAAAATATGGCTATAGGGGTGCCTGGGTGGCTCAGTTGAGCGTCTGACATCAGCTCAGGTCATGATCTCACGGTTCGTGAGTTCAAGCCCCACGTCGGGCTCTGTGTTGACAGCTCAGAGGCAGGAGCCTGCATCGGATTCTGTGTCTCCCTCTCTCTCTCTGCCCCTCCCTCACTCACGCTCTCTCTGCCTCTCAAAAATAAAGAAATGTAATTTAAAAAAAATTTTTTAATATAGCTATGAATTTGTTTACAAGAGATAGAGGCTTGCCCTGTGTACAACAGGTGTGGCCTGACTTTAAAAAATGAGCTGTCCATATTCCCTTTCTCAGAAAGACTAAAAAATATTCTTTTTCGGGGCACCTGGGTGGCTCAGTCAGTTAAGTGTCCAACTTCGGCTCAGGTCATGATCTCATGGTTTGTGGGTTCGAGCCCCGCGTCAGGCTCTGTGCTGACAGCTAGCTCTGAGCCTGGAGCCTGCTTCAGATTCTGTATCTCCCTCTCTCTCTGACCCTCCCCTGCTCATGCTGTCTCTCTCTCTCCCAGAAATAAATAAAACATTAAAAAAAAAAAAAAGAATATTCCTTTTCTCAGAGAGACTAAAGAAAGGAGATTCAAATGGCAGTAAGTGCCAGAGGTAGGAGTTAACAAAGAAATAGGACCAGAGCAGCCTTCACGGTATGTGTGTAAGACGAAGAGCTATGAGTAAGCAAAGGAGGTCACTCAATAGGAGAGGTGAACGGAAAAACACGTGGAGAGAAGGCTGTCCTCTGTGAGAGCCAGGTAGCTCTGTCCCTCTCAGATTCCTGGAAGACCTGAATGTACTCCATTCCTGCTGTTGGAATCCCTCTAGACCTCTCTGTATCCTGGAAAAAGAAAAATCCTTCATATGAGCTAGACTTAGTGGGTTGCTCTTCCTTTCTCCCCATGGTGCTGACTAGAATAAATAATGGCAGTATGGCTAATGGTTCCTGAGTGATCATGGTGCGTTGGGCACCAGGAGAGCCTCCCACGGGTTATTGTATTTAATAGTACCCATGAGGTAGCTACTATCCTTATCCCCACTTTGCGTAGGAGTAAATTCAGGCCTAGGGAGATTTCACAGCTAGTTACTGATGACCCAAGACATGAAGGCAGGCAGTTTCACTCCAGAACCATCTTAATCACCACACTACACATGGGTTTCCAAAATGGAGGCAGGGTGGGGCATGGGGTGCCTGGGTGGCTCAGTTGGTTGAGCATCTGACTCTTGGTAATAATGCTTTTTAAAACCAGAGAAGGGATTACTCTGCACTGCACCAGGTGGCTAATGATGATCCAAAGTTACCCACCTCTAAAAGAAGTGAGTCCTCCATCAATTTAAGTATTCAACAGAGGCTAAATGAATGTTTAAGAAAGGTAATGTAGAAAGGATTCCCTCTCAGGAAGGAAAATCAAATGACTTCTAAGACCTTGTAGAATGCCATTAGTCTCTGAATTTTACCACAATGATCTATCACAGCACCATCCAATAGAACTTTCTAGGTAGCAAAAATATTCTATATGCCGTGTTTGCCATAAGGTGGCCACTAGACTTCTGTGATGACTGAGCACTTGAAATGTGGCCAGTGCAACTGAGGAGCTGGATGTTTAGCTCTACGTAGTTTCAATTAATTCAAGCATATATAGCCACAGGAGCTAGTCGCTACTATATTAGCACCAGCCTATAAGCATTTAGGTAAAATACTAAAACAGACTGTTAAATAAAACTGGACAGCCCAGGGCTTAGTTTTATGCATCATACAAATACGGCTCTGCCCAAGGCCTCAGGGCTATGGCTCTGGGCTAAATCATAGTCAAGGAAACCTCCTGATGAATCATCAGCATCATTTCCTGGAGTCTGGCCCTTCTCAACAGCACCTTCCTGCTGTCTGGGGAACACACACATGTACACACATGCACACATCTGTTTATGTGTGTGTATGTTTATGTATGTACATGCATTTGTGCGTGTCTCTGTGTGTGCACCCGCAGCATTGGTAGGGAGAGATACAGGAGACTGGCAGAATGGAGCGGAAATGAGATCACTAATCTTTCTTTATGCATACCTATATTGCCTTACTTGTTACAACAGGCATACATACTTCCCTTTTTTGCAAAACAAAAACTCTAATAAAATGAAATGAAATGAAGACTAAAGAAATATCCTTAAAATCCTCTAATAGCTACCCTGGAAACATTAGCAATATAGTTTACAAAAAGGTACACATCTAAATATTCAAAAGTATTACCATATATGTTTTCCGTCCACAAATTTAATCATGAACATTTTCCTCAAAGGTACAAAACAGAGAATGTTGTAGAAAGTAAAGAATGGAAATATAGCAACGGAAGTTTTTTTCAGTGTTTTTATTTTGAGGTATTGCATTGTGTGTTCTTATTTCTGCTATATAGTGCTTCGATCTTAGATGAGTATAGTCTTAAATTGTTTTGAGGCTTCAAAAACTCTGAGAAGAAAAGTAATGCCAAAGCCTGTGGTAACCTGTCCTCTAAGCCATGAGGGAGGGGACTTGGCATGTAGCAGTTCCAGAATCTGAGCTCAAAGAAATCAGCCCTTACAAATTGCTTAGCCTGAGGGCTGAACAGTCTGTGAGCATTGCATCCTTTTAGGGTAAGCTGCGTAGTTTCTGGATGCCTTCTAGAAAGATCTTGCCCTGAATCAGGTAGAGCAGGACACACCCTTATAAGTCAAAGGAATAAGAAGGAGAGGATTCTGTGGCTGCCCATGTTCTCTGCCATGTCTGGAAAGTGCGCAGAGACTAACCTTACTATGCTCTGTGTGGTGTGCCGCCCAGCCACAACCTGAATCAGAGAGCTCAGGATACCAGTAATTAACACCTCTGAGAAATTCTCCCAGGTTCCCCTGAATCTGAGACTCAACTATGGCCATGGGTTTTCGGCAGATACAGATGGAGAGACAGTGATAGCTTTGACAGTACATAAAAGGCTGCCCTACCTCTCTCCCACTGAGGTCCGCCATGACCGGGTGTGCGGGGGTGGGCTGCCTCACTGCCAAGGGTCTTGGCTCTCCATCCAGCAGGAAGTGTCCAGCCTCACAAGCCAGGGCACAGGGGAATCGGGTCACTGGTAAATGCTGATAAAGCAAGCAACTTCAACAACAAAACACAACAGTTACAACTGAGAACAAAACACAGTAAAAAAAAATCCATCCCCAAAGGACTCTTCTCCAATTCCATTCATTCATCATTCCTTCAACAAACTCCTACCAACTGCCTATGATAGGAATCGGATGGCAAATTTTCATCTGCATGAAGAATAAAAAAAAGGTCCATGCACCCAGATTCTATTTTAAGCCTCAGACAAAAACCACAATTAAAGAATTATCCAAACCATCTTGCTGAAGTTGTGATGCTGAGGCCTATCTCAAATCCTTACACCGCAGGCTCCTAATTTAGAGGACCCTGATGATGCACCGCTGCCCATACTAACTTGTCCTGGGGAGGTCCCGAGTCGGCACACGGCTGTGTGACTGGCAGTTGCAGTGAGGGTGCCTCATAGTAGTCTCTGGGAAGCAGTACCAGGTAGTCCTAGTAAGTTAAGACCAAAAGGACAATTACTCATTTGATGGTGGCCCTTCTTTAGTAATAAAGCTGTCAAGCATACCAGCTAAGTTAATAATAACCAGGTGACGCTCGCCATGTAAACTCTCAACAGCAGCTGCTTCCTTCTGCCCTGACTTACCAAAATACACAAAGCAATGCCTCACAGGTGCTTCAAGCACTGGAGATACACATCTCAGGGTGCTATGTTTTTGTATTCAAGTCTCAGGGGAAATTTTACCATCTCTTCTGGGTTGTTTATAAATTCAAAAAGAAACAAAGGTAATAAGCTGTCAACTGATAACACGTTTCTTTGAGGTACCAGTTGCTTTCATCACCACACATCAGAACACTGCATTGTAGATCACGTATCACGGCTTTTTATTCCCACACCCAAGCAATGCTCACTGGCATGTATAAAAAACCAGCGTTTTGTGATCCTGGTGAATCACAGACTGGAACTGGCTGCCTGCCTGTCCTAGGAGAGAAGAGGAAGAACGCGTTCCATGGAGTGTGCCAGATGAAGCCCACAGTGTAAATTCAGCTAAACAGCTCTTCAGGAAAGAGCAGACCTCCAGGTTTCTGAAACGCTGATGGTTTGACAGCTTTGGGGAAATGCTGGCATCGCCACCTGTGTGCAGAGGGAAGGACAGGGGTGGGAGCGGGTGGTGGGGTGGATGTCTGCCATGACTGTGAAGAGACTCATACACCAGCCATAAGGCTTTCTCTCCCTTCAGCACCCTCAATGTGTCCAGAATGGAGAGGAAGAGAAATGTATGGAGAGGAAAAGTGGCATATGGTTGCCCAGGGGTTTCACTGTTCTACTTGGGGGTCTAACTACCCCAGCAGGCTTTATTTCAACAGTGATTATTGTTTTCTAAGTTTCCTTAGGTTGGGACCATAGCTCCTCATTACTTTATGGTCCCACAGATCCTAGAATAGTTAAGGTTGATAGTAGGTGGCTGGTAAAATATCTGTAGAAAAAATAGGATCATCACATGATGCATGTGTATGTGTTACTACACAACTGCACCAACTGTCATCAAGTATCTTCCGTGCCTATGAAGTAACATAATGAGCTTCTCTCCATGAATCCAACTTTGTACCCATTACTGCCATCAAAGGGACTTTCCTCATCCTTATTTCTAGCATCTATGAAAAATTCTAAAACTTTGGTAAAGCAACAAAGCTTTCTACCAAGAAGATACAAGAACAACAGGGATTGAATGCAAAGCATAACCCCTCGCATGATGTTCATAAATTCCCAGATTTGGGAAAGACCTATACGAATAAACATGATTCCTATTATACAGGCAAGAAGCAAATGAGGCAGGCTTGGAGCTAAAGAACTTGCCCAAGATTTGCTAATATAGCCAATCAAAAGGATTGTGCCAGAAGGAAACGCTTGATGTTTTCCACTCTCAGCACCTAAAACCAAGCTTTTGGCGAAGACTTTATTTTCAAAAGACTTTCTATAAGCCAAAGCAGACATCCCCTACTCCCCACGGCTCCCTGGGTACCCTAGTAGAGTGTGAGGATAGAGCTTCTCCCTTGATGCAGGGTTCTTTGTCCAATGCAATCTGTTTGGTGAGGCTCCTGCCTACGTTCCAGGTAGAAGAAGGCAGGGAATATTGGAGAAGCACTGAGATTCTCCCTTCTCCTTCCACCACCAAGAACTCCACTGATATTAGGATCTCCTCTTCCTCTAGCTTCTTCTGATTCATTCTGCACAACTCCCGGAGAGGCTGATTTTCTTTAGATGCCCTTCTGATTCATGATGAAAAATCCCAAAGAAGCTTTTGAAAGGTAGGGACATAATGCACATTAAGGTTCTGTATTTATTCTGATAACTTTGAGTCATTATGAGTTATAGTTGTTGGGGTTTTTTTGTCTGAGAGAGGCTGGCTGAAGAATATAACAGATATTTTAAGTTAGCTCCCATGTTATTTGAGGACAAATGTCATCATAGTGTCCTATGTATAAAAGGGAGGTGGATTTTGATATCATATGGTCCCTGTGGGTCACTGTGGATTGGACCATCTCTAAAGGGGGAAGAATCCCACGGAACTCTCCACTCAGGATGACTCTTACCAGGAGGACCCCCTCTGCTTGAATACAAGCAATCCACGTCCCTGGTGCAATTGAAAACGGGTCTGCCAAACCATTTCTGGGGACGGTGACAAAGGCTGGCTCCTTACTCGGCAGGAAGAGGACTTCTTTGCTTTGAGCAGCACCTATCAGAAATGAAAAGAATTGCCCAAGGCACTGGTCTAGCAATCACTGTTATGATTTTGGATTTTCAGTTTTGAACATTCGGTTTACATCAGAAGAAGCTTCAGGTGGGTAATGAGCATACTTACTGATCAGATTTACTGATTTTATTTTTTTAATGTTTATTATTTTTGAGAGAGAGAGAGAGAGAGTGACAGAGTGTGAGCAGCAGAGGGGCAGAGAGAGGGAGATACAGAATCTGAAACAGGCTCCAGGCTCTGATCTGTCAGCACAGAACCCAACGCATCGCTTGAACTCACAAACTGTGAGATCATGACTGAGCCACCCAGGAACCCCTTGATTTTACTCTTTCTAATTGTATATTTGCATCACATACTTATAAAACAGACTAGAAAGATATTGATAAGATGTTAATGGTGATTATATTATGAATACTTCTTAAATTTAAGTGATTAAGTATGTTAATGCATATAAACTGCTTAGAAAATTTTGTTGCATGCAAGTGTTAACACATTACATTAGATATTAAATTATTTTATTCTTTTGCTTTCTATGGAGGAACATGTGTTCATTCTGAAGTAAGAAAAAGTTTTGGTTTTCTGTTTGTTCTCAGGATGCAAAGTGTTTTCTTCTGCATGAAACAAACAGTCGGCCTTCTGTAGAAGGTTCAGAAACAAACCAAACTGTTGCATCACAGTCCAACTGAGGTTTTTTTTCTGAAGAAATGTTTGCCCCAAATCCTTGCATTCTTTCTACAAACATCCCCTAGATCTAGACCCTGGGCATGAGGCAGCACACACAGTCAGCATGGCCTTTGCTCCCCAATGGTGGGATGGGAAAGGTGAGAGATTACAGACGATAAAACAGGAGAGTCTGGCACAGCGAGACAGTCGTGTTTGGGAGGAGGCCTAGGTTACCATGGGAATCCACAACCGAGGCCCCTGGCTCAGATGTGAGGGCTTAGGAAAGGTGTCCTAAGCAACGGAAAACAAGCCACAATGTATTCCACCTGTTCGAGTTAACGGAGGGCAAAGTGCTGATGAAATTGTCATCTAGGAGGCATCGGGGTCTATTAGAAAGTCTAAAGTCTAAAGACTCAAGACCCCAACTTGTCTATAAAGACCAGCTGTGCACTTAGGCAATTTACTAAACCTCTCAGCTCTGTTTCCTCTTCAAGCCTCATCGGTTCACAAACTTATCATGTGAGGAAAGCAATGCCAAAGTAGCTGTTTATGATAAAGCAAGCCCACTAGTTCTTCGTGTTATTCACTGTCACTCAGCCTCACAACCTGGTTGACACAACTCAGGAGCATCACCACTGCCCCCGTGACTTTGCCATGGAGGCTGAACAAAGATGCTTGTATTTCGATCTTAAGTTAGATTTCCACTGGCACCATGTGGGGTCCATGTGGTACTCCTAATGTTTCCTGGAATCTGTTTCCAGGAAGGGTAGAAGCGCTAACTTCTTGCAGAACAGACTTCCAGGCCTCAGCTCTGACAGTGCTGAGATCTGTGCCCTGACTGTGATTTTCATCTGCCCTCAGGGATCCCTCAACCCTCAGTGAGGTGTGCATGCTTCTCTCTGGAATTCTCTTGGGCTTCACGCTTTACCACATTCACCTTAAAACTCCCTACCCTCGCCCATTTCCCCTTGGACTATTTGGTTTGCCTGAAACAATGGGAAAATGTAGGGGAGTCACCAGAGAGGTGACACCCACTCTATCAGGAACGAGTTATAACTTAGCTTTGCCCTGTGGTGACATCACAGGCCATGGGGTTCAGCCACGACACACAGGTTGTTACATCAATTTTTTAAAAGACAGTTAATAACAAACTTAAGAGCAAAATTTAAATAAGCAGAATGGTTAGAGATTGAAAAGGGAGCAAAGGACAGGGCACTACTCTAATAGTACTCTGCATCAGACTTCATCTTTTCTCAGGAGGTACCTTTGGGAAACCTGGAGAAAATGCTTCACTAATTCATCATTTCTTAATCCAAAAGAGGCTTGAAAATTTGCCTACCTGCCTCAGCCCAGGATGGATAAATAGTCACGTGGCCAGAGACGGCTTCAGCTCCAGGGTTGATATATTTCAGAATAACACGAAACAAGGTGGCACTTGACTCCCCCACATTCAACATGATCCTCACTTCATTCTGGAAAATACCGAAAAGCCATGAAGTATAGAACTGGCTAAAAGAAATGGTAGCCAAACCGTGACTCTACTCTATTCAAGTTTCACTAGTGGGCTTGTAGTGTGTACACACACCCACATACTCTGTTTCTCTCGCACACACACGCTCTCACTCAGCAAGCACCAAATAACTAACTCTGTGGAAGATAGAAATAAGCAGGCCTAATCATAAATTTAAATCACTTACAATTAAAGTTATAGTGAAAAACCATTCCCTCAGGAACTGAGTTCTTCTTTTGGCCCTTTTGGAATCAGGCAGACAGAGCAGAGTATTAGCAGGACTAGTTTAAGGAAAGCCATAGTGATGGGGCAGCCACCGCAGGCTGGGAGAAATAAACAAGCAGAAGAGAAGGAAAGGACAGGATTATTTAACACAACCCCCCCATAGAGAGACCACTGCAGGGGCCAGGTCACATACATAAAATTCTAAATGGTCACAGAAACTGATGTCGGCCAAACAAAGGCTAAAATACTCCAAACACATTAGTGATAAAATCTGGATGTGACTAAAATGTGCTTAAATCATATAAAATTGATCTCAATCTCTAGCCAAAAACAATGTGAGCTTTTTAATTTTTAATTGTTTTTTTTTCCATCATGACAAGTGTACTCTTTAATCCCCATCACCTATTTCCTCCATCCCCCTACCCACCTCCCCTCTGATAACTATCAGTTTATTTTCTACAGTTAGGAGTCTGTTTCATGCTTTGTCTCTATCTCTATTTCTTTTTTTGCCTTTGCTTGTTTGTTTTGCTTCCTAGGTTCAACATGAGTGAAATCACACAATATTTGTCTCTCTCTGACTTATTTCACTTAACATTGTGCTCTCTAGTTCCATCCATATTGTTGCAAATGGCAAGATTTCATTATTTTTTATGGCTGAAAAATACTCCATTCCAATAACAAAAGGGACCATCCAACAAGAGAATATAGAACAGTTGTAAATATTTATGCACCTAATATGGAAGCACCTAAATAAATAAAACAGTTAATAACAAACATAAAGGAAATAATAAATAGTGATACAGTAATAGTAGGGGACTTTAAGACCCCCTTACATAAATGGACAGATCATCCAAAGAGAAAATCAATAAGGAAACAGTGGCTTTGAATGACACTCTGGACCAGATGGACTTTACAGATATATTCAGAATACACAGATATATTCAGCAGAATACACATTCTTTTTGAGCATACGTATAACGATCTCCAGAATAGATCACATTATTAGACCATAAAATAAGTCTCAAAAAATTAAAAAAGATTGAAGTTATACCATGCATCTTTTCTGACCACAAAACTACGAAACTAGAAATAAACCAAAAAAAAATTTTTTTTGGAAAGAGCACAAATACATGAAGGCTAAAGAATATGCTTTGAAACAATAAATGGGTCAACCAGGAAATCAAAAAAGGGAGGGGCCTGAGTGGCTCAGTCTGCTGAGCATCTGACTCTTGATTTCCGCTCAGGTCGTGATCTCAAGGTTCATGGGACCAAGCCCCACATCGAGGTCACCCTGTCAATGCAGAGCCTCTTAGGATTCTTTTCTCTGTCTCTCTCTCTCTAAAAATGAATAAACTTAAAAAAATCAAAGAAGAAATAAAATATTATATGGAGACAAATAAAAATGAAAACACGGGTCCAAAAATCTTTCAGAAGCAACAAAAGCTGTTCTAAGAGGGAAGTTTATGGCAACACAAGCCTACATCAAGAAGCAAGAAAAATCTCACATAAGCAACTTAACCTCATATCTCAAGACACTAAAATAAGAACAAACTAAACTCAAACCCAAAAAAAAGGAAGAAAATAATAAAGATTAGAGCAGAAATTTATGATACAGAAACTGAAAAAATAATAAGGCAGATCAATGAAACCAGGAGCTGGTTTTTAGAAAAGTCAACAAACTTGGTAAATTTCTAACCAAGCTTATCAAAAGAGGGGGGTGGATAATCAGGGGCAAATAAACCACTCATGAAAGAGGAGAAATAACAACCAACACCACAAAAATACAAACAATTGTAACAGACTATTATGAAAGCCTATATGCCAACAAATTGGAAAACTTAAAAGAAATGGATAAATTCCTAGAAACATATAACCTGTCAAAACAAAAATATGAAGAAATAGAAAACTTGAACAGATCAATTATCAGAAAAGAAACTGAATCAGTCATAATAATAATTTTTATAAAAATCCCAAAAAACAAAAGCCCGGGACCAGATAGCTTCACAGGTGAATTCTACCAAACATTTAAAGAAGAGTTAATATTTATTCTTCTCAAACCATTACAAAAAATAGAAGAGGAAGGAAAACTTCCAAATTCATTCTATGAGGCCAGTATCAATCTGCCACCAAAACCATATAAAGACACTACAAAAAAAGAGAGCTACAGGCCAACATGTCTGATGAACACAGATGTAAAAATCCTCAACAAAATATTGTGAACAGAATTCAACAAAACATTAAGATAATCATTCACCACAATCAGGTGGGATTTATTCCTGGGATGAAAGTGTGCTTTAATATTTGCAAAACAATCAATGTGACATTGCTAAGAGAAGAGATAAAAACCATAAAATCATTTCAATAGATGCAGGAAATGAATTTTACAAAGTACAACATCCATTCATGATAAAAACAAACCCTCTGCAAAGTAGATACAGATAATAAAGGCCTTATATGAAAAATGCACAACCAACATCATACTCGATGGTGAAAAATTGAGACCTTTTCCCCTAAGGTCAGAACAAGACAAAGATGTCCACTCTCACCACTTTTATTCAACACAGCTCTAGAGGTCCTAGCCATAACAGTCGACAACAGAAAGAAAGAAAAGGTATCCAGATTGGTAGAGATGTAGTAAAACTCTCACAATTTGCAAATGACATGGTACTATATTAGAGAAAACCATAAAGACTCCACTGAATGGGGCTTTTTAACCTGACAGAATCCATCTCTAAGTGTTAGTTCCATGTTGGAAATAAAAATTCAAATATGTGTAAGTATCAAGTTAGCAGTGACTTCATGGACACCACCAAGGTCTGCTGACTTAAATACTTAAAGAAACCCATCATTTGAAATTCATTCCTTTATGCTAACCAGTTATTCTTTCAAACTGTAAACACCTATGAGAAGCTAACCACCTTGATCAGACTCTCAGTCATTCACAACCTGTTATGACTTAATAGAATCACTGGGGTTTTTTGTTTTGTTTTGTTTTTTCTCTGAATAATGAAGATCAGGAAGGAGCTGAAGAAACTGAATTCCTACATTGGGGAGAAGAAGAAAGCAGTGAGGTGTCGGATCCTAGGTACTGTTTGAGAAAGCAGCCTGACAGGGGATCCTATGGAGGCAACAAGCGACATTAGAACTAATTATGGCTCCCAGAGAACTGTGAACCTGTCCCCATTTCTCTAAGTGGTGACTTCCATGAATATAACAGGTATTAGTTCTGAACCTACTAAGGACAAATATTGGGTAACCATGGTCATCAATTTACCTCTTTTGTTATGAATTTCTCCACTGAGAAACACGGTTTGAAGGGACCCACCTCAAAGAGAAATTCTGAGAACAAAACTCAATGACTATAGAGAAATTATTAGTTATAAATATTGTATAAATTCTAAAGATAACAAGAAAATGTGTAAATTCCTTAATTATTCCAACAAAAAGCCAAGAGAGATGGACACAGAAGAGGAGAATGAAGGAAAGGAGAAATACAGGAAAGGAAATTTAAGTAGCACTAACAAATTCCTCATTTATCTTAGTTTTTATTCATACAGTAATTCAGAGTTCAAAAAGGCAAAAAAAAAAAAAAAAGCACTGGTCAAATATTAACAATGTACACATTGAAAGTATTTAATTCAACTCATTATTAATCTTCACAAATGGCTTTAAAGAAAAGTGTCTCTT
The DNA here is from genome assembly GCF_003009895.1 of Hyaena hyaena. Taxonomy (NCBI): domain Eukaryota; kingdom Metazoa; phylum Chordata; class Mammalia; order Carnivora; family Hyaenidae; genus Hyaena; species Hyaena hyaena. The sequence continues at coordinate 3,353,132 of NW_024080646.1, forward strand.
GTGCTAAAATATAGACTAATCTCATTTGGGAAGCAATTTCTTATAAAAAGTCTCCAGAGATAAACACCAGTTTCTTTTTTAAAATTCTTTCTTTGTCTGATTTGGTGACCAAATTAACTGTGAAATTGATACATATACTTATGAGTTTAAATCCAATCCTACCCTATACTCCATCTGTAGTCTGGAGAAAAAGAATCCTGGAGTCAGTTTTGGGGATAGTTCACCCTTTAGGAGGCCTCACTGTTAGTGTTGCCGGTAACTAGGTGCGCTATCCTGCCATGAACCAACTTCTTAGAGGCTACATACCTGTACTGAGGTCATCTGAGCATACCCTCTCCAGCTAAACTCAGGAAACTCCAGGGGATCAAATCCAAACCGAAGTTCTCTTCCGTTAGGTATAGTGCCGTCTTCAATCTCATACTTCATGTGATGCAAATCCGGGAAATAGTAGTTGTTTTCGGGTCTTTTGTAAATAAAAAGTAAACATGGATACAGCAAGTTAGGTCCATCAATAATCCAAATATTCTTTAATCTCAGTAGCTCTGCTAAAAGAACTCCCACCAACAAATAAGAGTGCAACAAATAAGAACAAATGAAAGAGCCACTACCTGCTTTTTCTTTAAATTATTACTTTCATTCTTGTAAACATTCTCATAAAACACACCTAACACTTATCATTCTAAGCAGTAAAATGAGAAAATCATTTAGCAAAACCACAGTGGTAGTAGCCTTCAATATGTTCTAAATGGTTGCCAACAACTTAGCAAAGTCAAATTAGGTTATTTACTATAAATTCATTAATTCAATCATTCATTTATATACTCATATTCACTCATTACACAAATATTAACATATACGTACCAATGCTATTGTTAAGTACCATATATAAAATAGTGAAGGTGACATAAAATATTTCATATGCTAGGTTTACAAGTTAATATATTTTTCTCACTATATATATTTTTTCAATCATTAGAATAACTTTTTTTATGCTTTGTTCTTTCTTAAATTATAAGTCTATAAATGGATTCCTTTCAAGAGTTAATCATAGAGAAGAATCAAAAATATTTCAACACTGGGGCACCTGGGTGGCTCAGTCGGTTAAGTGTCCAACTTTGGCTCAAGTCATGATCTCAAGCTTTATGAGTTCAAGCCCCACATAGGGCTCTGTGCTGACAGCTCAGAGCCTGTAGCCTGTTTCAGATTCTGTGTCTCCCCCTCTCTCTGCCCGTCCCTAACTCATGCTCTGTCTCTGTCTCTCTCTCAGAAATAAATAAAAACATAAAAAAATAAATAAAAATATTTCACCACTTATGTGACATTTCATATTCAAACTACTTGAAGTTCTTCAAAATGGCACATTTTGATAATCCAGTCACAAACTAACAGCAGTTAGTGGATTTAAAGCCATAATGATCAATTAGTCAAAGATAATAAAAGGTCATGGTCCTGTATTGCAAATAGAATTACAAATGCTTACAATTTCTCTGGAAGTGATACACAAAGACCCTTAAAAATGTTCATACCCATTGACCCAGTAATTCTACTTCCAGGAATATATTCTAAAGAATGATTTTTATATACACTGTCAAAGAGTTAACATAAAAGAATGTTTATTATAGAGAAAGCTTAGAGGCAATGTAAATGTACAATTATGAAATAATTAAAGAAATTATGAAATATTATATAACCATTAATATTTTGGAAGACTAATGATAATGGAAAATGTCTGCAGTATCATGTGAAGAAATTGATATGAATTATATGAAGAAAATATAATACTAATCTGTATTCACAGAAGAAGCCTAGGGGTGCCTAGGTAGCTCAGTCAGTTAAGCTTCCGACTTTGGCTTAGGTCATGATCTTGTAATTTGTGAGTTCAAGCCCCATGTCGGGCTCTGTCCTGTAGCTTGCTTCAGATTCTGTGTGTGTGTGTCTCTCTCTCTCTCGCTTTCTCGCTCTTGTTCTCTCTCTCTGCCCCTACCCCACTCATGCTCTGCCTCTCTCTCTCAAAAAGAAAATAAAAATTAAAAATTAAAATTAAAAAAAAGCCTAGAAAAAATAAATAAAAAATATCAAAAGGGGTTATCTCTGGATGGTGAAATAATGATTTTTCTTTGCCTTTTATTTTTAGGGACTTATTAAAACATTACAACAAACATATATTACATTTATTATCACAAAAATTATTTAGAAAACAAAGTGAATGTGAATGCTTTCTACACTTGTAAGAAAAATGAAAAAATGTTCAGATGATATCATAAACATTTGGGAGGAATTGAGAACAAAAGGACAAAAGATTTACCAACCCAGAGAAAAGGTGGCATAGTTCAATGCTGGTTTGTTACCCTTACATCCTAGTTACAATTTACCACTAAATCCAAAAACACGTTCTAAATTTCATATGTGTGTATTGTCTGTGATGTTAAAAAAAAAATCAATATTTTTGCCTCGGGATGGGTAATTTAATTCTTATTAAAGTTGCATTATTTCTACCTGAAAATTTAAAAAAAAATTTTTTTTTAATGTTTTTTATTTATTTCTGAGAGAGAGAGACAGCGTGAGAAGGGGAGGGTCAGAGAGAGAGGGAGACACAGAATCCAAACAGCCTCCAGGCTCTGAGCTAGCTGTCAGCACAGAGCCTGACGCAGGCCTCAAACCCACGAACCGTGAGATCATGACCTGAGCCGAAGTCAGACACTTAACCGACTGAGCCACCCAGGCGTCCCTATTTCTACCTGAAAATTAACCAATTGCCTACACAGTTGGAAGGAAAAAACTTACATTGGTTAAGTAGGGGGAAGGCTCAGCTTATCAACAGGAAGGTGAAAAGAGATAAAACATGGGTGGAACATGTTTCCAAACCTATTTACAAAATTCCTCTGGTCCATCATCTGCTTCGTTAGCCTTCAGGGAAACATATCCACAGATGTAGTCTCTTTCACATACCTTTTATTATGCGGCCCAGCAGTGACTGCCATTTAGAAATGACTGAAGAAAGCTCAGCTGGGTTGCTCTGACTTTAGAATTCAAATGCTGGAAACATCAAGGGAAAGGAGAGAAACACCATACCAACTAAATACAGATAATTTACCTTAACTACACCAAAGATTTCTTAACTAACCTGTTGATAAAGCAGAATGTTAAAGATACATGCAATTTAGAAGTTGCATTTCACAGACCAGTGTATAATTAAAAGCCAGAATATTAAAAATTAGTTTTTTCTTCCCTCATACCATCCTTCAGGTAAACATACTACAAAAACAAACAAAAAAAACCTGCAGGCCAGTATCTCTGACTAACATAGATGCAAAAATCCTCAATAAAATATTAACAAACAGAATCCAACAATACATTAAAAAAACCATTCACCATGACCAAGTGGATTTATACCTGGGATGCAAGGGTGATTCAATTATTTGCAGATCAATCAATGTGATATGTCACATCAATAGGAGAAAGGAGGAAAACCATATGATCATTTCAATAGATGCAGAAAAATCATCTGACAAAGTATGACTTCCATTCATGATAAGAATCCTTAACAGAGTAGGTTTATAGGGAATACACCTCAACACAATAAAGGCCTTATATGAAAAACCCACAGCAAACTTCATACTTGGTGGGGAAAAATGCTTTCCTCCTAAGATCAGGAACAAGATAAGGATATCCACTCTCACCACTTTTATTCAACATAGTACTGGAAGTCCTAGCCACAGCAATCAGACAAGAAAAGAGAATAAAAGGCATCCAAATTGTTAAGAAAAAAGTAAAACTTTCACTATTTGCAGATGACATGATAATATACATAGAAAACCATAAGGACACCAAAAAACTACTAGAACTAATAAATGAATTCAGTAAATTCACAGCATACAAAATCAATATACAGAAATCTGTTGCATTTCTACACACTAATAAAGAAGTAGCAGAAATAATAATTAAGAAAACAGTCCCATACTATATGGGTAGTCCCATACTACCCAAAGCAATCTACTCATTTAATGTAATCCCCATCAAAATATCAACAGCATTTTCCACAAAACTAAAACAAATAATCCTAAAATTTGTATGGAACCACAAAAGACCGCAAATTAGCCATCTTGGCAATCTTCAAGTAATCTTGAAAAAGAACAAAGCTAGAGCTATAACAATCCCAGATGTCCACATATACTACAAAGCTGTAGTAATCAAAAACACTGTGGTACTGGCACAAAAGTAGACACGTAGAAAACAGAAATGCCAGAAATAAATCTACAATTATACGGTCAATTAATCTTCGACAAAGGAGACAAGAATATGTAATGGGAAAAAAACAGTCTCTAACAATACTGTTGGGAAAACTAGACAGCCACATGCAAAAGAATGAAACTGGACCATTTTCTTACACCATAGACAAAAATAAACTCAAAGTGGATTAGGGACCTAAATATGAGACCTGAAACCATAAGTATCCTTAAGGAGAGCACAGTCTGTAATTTCTCTGACAATTGGCCATAGCAACTTTTCTAGATATGTCTCCTAAGGCAAGAAAACAAAAGCAAAAATAAACAATTGGGACTACATGAAAATTAAAAGCTTCTGCACAGCAAAGGAAACAACCAGCAAAACTAAAATACAATCTATTGAATGGAGAAGATATTTGTAAATGACATGTCTGATAAATGGCTAGTATCCAAAATATATAGATAACTTATATGATTCAATACCAAAAAACACATAATCCAATTTAAAAATAGGCAAAAGACATGAACAGACATTTCTCCAAAGAAGATCTACAGATGGCAAACAAATACAAGCAGAGATGCTCAACATCAGTCATCATCAGGGAAATACAAATCAAAACCACAGTGAGATGTCACCTCACATCTGTCAGAATGGCTAAAGAAACAAGTGTTGAGGAGGATGTAGAGAAAAGGGAACCCTCGTGCATGGTGAGTGGGAATTCAAACTGGTGTAGTCACTGTGGAAAACAGTATGGAGGCTCCTCAAAAAATTAAAAATAGAATTACCATATAATCCATTATTTCCACTTCTGGCTATTTACCTCAGAAATACTAACTTGAAAACAAACTTGAAAAGACACATGCACCCCTCTGTTTACTGCAGCATTACTTACAACAGCCAAATTATGGAAGTAACCCAAGTGTCCATCCATCAATAGATGAGTGAATAAATAAGTTGTCATATATATGTGTGTATGTATATGTTTACACACACACACACACACACACACACACACAGGAATATTATTCAGCCATAGAAAAGAATGAAATCTTGTCATTTGTAATAACATGGATGGATCTAGAGGATATAACACTAAGTGAAAGAAGTCAGTCAGAAAAAGACAAATACCACCTGATTTTACACATATGTGGAATTTAAGAAATAAAACAAATAAATGAAAAAAGAGAAAGATAAAAAACAGACTCTTAAATATAGAGAATAAACTGATGGTTACCAGAGAAGAGATGAGTGGGGAGATGGGTGAAGTAGGTGAAGGAGATCAAGAGTACACTTATCATGATAAGCAGAGTAATGTATAAAGTTGCTGAATCACTGTATTTTACACCTGAAACTAATACAATACTGTATGTTAATTATACTGGAATTAAAAAATTATTTTAATCTATAAAATATTAAATATGACAAGGCACAGAGACCGTATGCTGCCATACCCGTGACAGCCCTTCTGAGAGCTCAGTCTCCACTTGCTCCCTTGCTCCTACAGTTCATTTTATTTTATTTATTTATTTTTAATTGCAGAAGTTTTTTTTTATTTTATTTTTTATATTTTTAATGTTTTTTATTTATTTCTAGGAGAGAGAGAGAGAGACAGCGTGAGCAGGGGATGGTCAGAGAGAGAGGGAGTCACAGACTGAAACAGGCTCCAGGCTCTGAGCTGGCAGTCAGCACAGAGCCCGACACGGGGCTCGAACCCACGAACCGCGAGATCATGACCTAAGCGAAAGTCGGACGCTTAACCGACTAAGCCACCCAGGCGCCCCTCCTACAGTTCATTTTAATTAGCTTCTAGAAGAGATGAGGGATTTTGTCCCACTTCAAGAGTTTTCTTCCCTCACATCCCACTGCACCCAGTGTAACACACTTGGCCTCTCCACGCCTGCAGTCATGGATCCCAAGGGAGAAGTTGGACCTGAATCTCCTTGGCCCAGGAGCCTGATCACTTGCTGGGCTCCTCCATGCTGTGGCTTTTACATGGAGGTTTGCCCACGGGAACCCATCTCAAGCGTCCAGCTCTAGTCTTGTCCACCTGGCTTTTTATACCTGTGGGAACTATCCAGTGAGGCAGCTCTGTGACCTACAAAGTAGACGTCTTTAGGGCAACCTTACCTCCTGCTTTAAGGGGGTTCCCTGACAAGTGTCCAGATTTCAAATGACAGTACAGCTTCATCAGCCCTCTCTCTTTAGGATGGCTTGTCTCCTCACAGGAAGTGTCAGCACAGAAAGGACTCTCTGAGAGTCTTCCACATCAGTGCCGGAGGAGACCTCCCTGAAGACTCACCGCTGGCACGCCTTCCCCACGACATGCTCTCGGCAATGGCATCCTCCGGAGGGCCCACTGCACATGGGGGTGATTGCTCCGCCAATGTCACATTGACATCCTAAAGGTCAGGAAGCAACAGTGGTGACCCATCAAAGCATCTCCACGGTGTAGCTCTCCCTCCCTCTATGAGAAGTGAGAATCAGTAAGATCAGGCTGTCTCCTACTCCCTGCCACATCTCATATCCAGCTGATGTTAGAAATCTATAGGGACCTCTCAAACTGAGATGGGAGGTGCCCCCAAAAGTCCACCTGTAAGCAGGAGGTACACTTGAAGGTCAGCTCCAACATGGCTGTCTGGCGGAAGGGGACAGGACCCCAGGAGCTAAACGTGATTTAGCAACACAGTGCCCTTATCAACAACGTCTGCTAATGGGAGTCTGTGGGAGAGATACAACAGGAGCATGTGGGGCCACACTCCTTTAGTTGTATTATTTAATACAATATCATCTCTAAAATCTGGTGTGAGCTCTTTTGATAATACAAAAAAATCCTCAAAATGACTAAGTCTTCAAGTCATTTATGAAATTAACAGATGACTCCCCATCCATCCCAATTGTGTTTTCTATAATTAAACCAACAATATGCTGGTAGAAGAGAAGTGGAAGCAGCCCCGATTGCAATTTATTACTAGTTTCAACTGAGTATTTGGCCCAATTCCCTAGACAGAATTTTTTAGTCCCATCCCATCAGAAAGACTGCATGAAGGAAGACCAGGAACTCAGAAGAAAGATGATCTGGACAGTCTCTGCCCATCAACGCTGGCTATACTCAGGACCCACTGGAAGTATTTACCTTGACACCCAAAGTAATTGCTCATTTCCAAAGCATAATATCCATCTTCACACGTGTCACAGGAATCGCCACTGACATGAGACTTGCAGTGACAGTCACCATCTTGCTGCCAAATAAACAAGGTGACAAAATTCGATGAGATCACACAATTTGCTGATCTTCGAGATTTAAAACTGCCTCACTGTATAACATGAAGCAGTGTACGGCGAGGACCTGAAAACGTCCAGAGAGATTAGCGTGCCTTGTACAATTACAGAGGCACTAATACCCTCCCAGGGAGACCCCAACATCTACTGCTCTACTATTCCACGAACAACTGGCCCACGTATTACCTGCCCACACTCTCCGATTCCGCTCACTGTTCCCGCCACGTGGCACTGGCATTCTGTGAAAATAAGACAGCATCTTTGGACCAAGGTTGCACAAAGGACAGCCCTTGGCTCTGGAAACATGACCCAGCAGCAATACTACATGTGTGGTCACTTTGGGGTGCATTTCAGCAGAATTCCAGTTTGCTCCATTGAGGCCTAAAATGGGACTGCTTTCTGGGGTCAGCAGAACTACCAGATCAATACCATCCACCTACAAAGAGTAATGGCCAGTTTGTGACCACTCTAAGACAAAAGCTGCAACATCCAGGGATTTTTAATGTCAAGGTCATTACTGATACGCTTCCATGAAAACAAACTCTACCTAAGGACATATTCACTCCACTTAGCCACCTTTAACTTCGTGTTTTTAAGTTCCTGTCCTGGCTTCCATCTAAGCATAAAATAAAACTAAAACCAAACCAGAAAGAGAGGTTATAAAAACAAGGCGATGTAAAACCACTTATCAAGTAGCTGCCTTTGCAAACAACAAAATACATATGGAAACAGGATATAAATCCCTTGCTGGGATTTTCAAAATGACAGAAATTATGCCAAAAGTAGGGGGGAAAACATCAAAATATTTACACAGAATTTCAGACAAATTGAACTTATTAAATAAATAGCTCTGTTGTGGGTTTAGTCACTGAAGTAGATCAAATTAAGAGGAAGTTGCAATATAGTAAATTATTCTGTGTAAAAACCTTACCTGAACATCCGCTGGGGTTTTCTTTGGCCAGATTCCAATATAACGGTTTGCAGATGTTGCATGAAGGACTTCCCACATGAAGCTTGCACTGACAGTATCCCTTCAAAAGAAACAAACCAGCACTTGACATCTCAGAATTAAGACATGTTTTCAAACATACGTTCAGAACAAAGCTTGTCACAGAATTATATTTTGGCTATGAAAAGTAAGTGAAGTGTACCCAGAGGGAATAAAAGTTTTGGGTTGATTTCAATCAACTGCTCACGGCTCTTCTTTTATTATTCATTTATTTTTTTCTACACCTAATCTGGACTTGTGGTTAAAATAAAACTGAAAAATACAGAAAAAGGAACATTTAAAAATCACTTATATTCATAGAGTTGACGTTAACTGTTGATTCTATGACAGCAGGAACTATTGATTTAAATGGGAAATTACTTCAATATTTAACATGCTGAGAATCAGCAGAGAATGTTGTTTATCTGAAAGTACTTGTGTTATATGCAAAGGTCACTGCCTCACTGTAAGGTTGCAGAACGTCTCTCCGTCGACATCCCTCGAATGCCTGGAGGTCCACCATCTCCAGGCTTTCAAGCTAAGAAGACAGTTTCTAAAGCACTGAGAAATACCATAGTATTCTGATCAAAGCCATATCAAATAAACTGCAATTATTTCATACACAGACAGCTTTATTTAATGTGCACTTAGCCTTAGATTTTCTTAATTTTAATTATCTACGTCAGGCTTATGTGCAAGGGCCCATGGTGGCAACACCCTCAGAGTAACCTACAGGAAGAATTAAATACTAGGGCTCTGGAATTAAAAGTTTAAATGAGTTTTATTCTTCTGTTTTTGAAAAAAAACAAAATAAACATGATCACATATGCACTTTGAACAAGAACAATGACCTTTTAAGCAATTTGGTTTCAGATCTTATTTTTGTATTATTTTTATAATTTTTTTAAAACTTAGAGAGACAGAGTGTGAGCAGGGGAGGGGCAGAGAGAGAGGGAGACACAGAATCCAGAGGAGACTCCAGGCTCTGAGCTGTCAGCACAGAGCCCAACACAGGGCTCAACTCCCATACCACGAGATCATGACCTGAGCCGAAGTCCAACATTTAACTGACTTAGCCACCCAGGGGCCCCTCAGATCTTATTTTAATTTACTTTTAATTTGAGGAAGCTCCCAAACGTGTTAGTCTGTAACATGTATCAAAATGCATCAGTTAGAATTGTAATCCTTTTATAATTCTCTACTTACCAAACTAGAGTCCAGGGTACCAGCTGGGTCACAGGCACTGCTGGAGCCTATATGTGATTTAGAAATATTTAAAAAAAAAATTTTTTTTTTTTAGAGAGAGAGAGCATAAGTTGGGGAGAGGGGCAGAGAGGAGACAGAGAATCTTAATCAGGCTCCACGCTCAGCCCAACACGGGGCTCCATCCCTCGACTCTGGGATCATGACCTGAGCCAAAATCAGGAGCTGGACACTTAATCAACTGAGCCACCCAGATGCCCCTAGAAATATTTTAAACGCTTGGTGTTTTTACGTTGGTTTGTCTCTTGGTTTGTTTTGATGTTTTGAGTTTTAAAAGTTTTATTTTAAAAACAATAACGCATCTACACTTATATTTTTGGAGAGATGAGTGGCAAGGACTTTGCATGTAATTCAGAGAAAGGCACATCCCAAATAACCTTTGTGGTCCTTAACTTCCAAATCACCCCTTTTGCCACTTAATTCCATTTCCTGCCTACTACTCCAAGTTCATTTCTGACTGATGATGAAGGAGATTAGGGAAAAGAGATTCTAGAATTTTGAACATTTTTAGGATTGTCCAGAAGAGGGCAATATTGTACCAAGAGACTTTTTAATTGTCCGTTACATGGAAGTCACAGAATTTTTCAAGTACGTATTTTAGTCAGCCAAGACTTAATTCTTTAATTATCACAATCCCCTTGTTCCCCATCTGCACTAAAATTATTTCTAAAATTAATTAGTTTGCCTTCCTGCCTTAGTCAATACCATATTACAAGCCCCATATAATCCATCTTCAATAAAGCAAGATTTTGCAGTGTCTCCTTTTGCCTTTGTCTCTCCTTTGTTTCCTTCAGCTTGTCCCTTGATGATCTCAGGTGTGTCTCTCTTTGTTCTGTTCTGATGTTCCCTCACATTCCTCTTTAAGAGTGAACATGTCCCTCCCACCCTTTGCTGTTTCAGCCTGACCGTGCCCTGTCTGTGGGTGCTGCCCAGGCTGACCACCACTGCCATCTGGCTCTGGAGCAGTTATCGTGTCTGCCCCGCACCTCTGCTCAGCAGCCACAGCGCTTCCTTCCACTCCTGACCCCTGGGGAGGTGAGCCACACACCGGGATGGCCTTGCACTCTGGGGATCTTCAGGCCTTCTCGAAAGTGAACTGCCCCCTCTAACTACTGGCTACAATTTCCAAGCAAGAAAACCTGGTCTCTTGACCAGGATTCTGGTGAGCAAGGTTTGAGGGGATCACGTTGGAGGTGAATGCCGAGCTCGAAGCGCTCCCAAGAGCAGGAATAGTCCAAGAAAACCATTCTGCAAGTGAGAAGTCTGGTGCAGACTCCCTGGAACACCTCTCCTCAGCAGGGAGAGCTGCCTCTAAAGCAGCGAGCAGGCAGGAGATCCTCCCACCGGAGGCTGTTACGGCACCTCCCCCCTCCCCAAAACGGCACAGGCATCTTCTCTCTGTGCTCTCTGACACAGAGCACGGCAGACTCTCCGTGTCTCCTGATCGGCGAGGGGTGAATAGTGGGGATGACCTATGACGGTAGCAGTGTTTCCCCTTGGCTCACTCTTTCCAAACTCAATAGGCTCTAGGTCACCCCCTCTCCCCTCACACCTGTGCTGTGTGAAGACAACCTCCCCAGGAGGCCAGGGGCAGCAAGGAGACAAGGGCAGAAACACAGCAAAAGTCCTGCTCTGCCTACCAGCAAGGGGACCCACTACAACCATCCCTCAAGGGACTACAGGGCAGCCAGCATCAGTGCTACGAGCCTGGAACTAGAGAGAAGGCAGAAAGACTTGGGAAGAGGTCAAGGAACACTTGTAGCTAAAGGGGGTCACCTTTGCCACACTGCTCGACACAGAGAATTTACATGCAAATCAAGAAGTAAAAATTTATAACACGTGGGAATTAATTTTTTTTTCTGGGAATAAAGCATTTCTGGATTCCTTTGAGGATGCGCATAGTATACATGCATTTCCAATGGACTTGAATTGGGGAGGAACCAGGCAAATTAGGGTCAAATGTGTGGAGGTGACCAGTGGTGGGTCCCCTAGGCTTGTCTGGGAGTCTGGCCACACACATTTCAGAGATGAACCCGCCCTCTGGCATTCTGCCATCTTCCTTACCTTGGCAGTGGGGGAAATCAGAGGCTCCTGAGAGACACCTGTCACACTGCTGTCCAGTAAACCCCGGCTGGCATTCACACTGCCCCGTCACTGGGCTGCAAGGTGTTTGGTAGGAGCCAAGGACTGAACACTGGCAGGCTGCATAAGAAGATGTCAGTCAGACCCAGGGCAGCAGGGCTTGGATAAGAGCACGACAGTGGGTCAGAGAGACCCAAATGCAAATTCAGCTATGTGACGTATTCGGAGAGGCATGGCTAGGTAGTGGCAGACTTAGAGCATTCACCACAATTCCACTTTCCTACTTTATATCCAGCCAGCCAGAGGACTCTGATTAAAGGCGTGCTGTGTTCAATGGCACTGGGACGAGATGTTGGGGTGGAGGTGATTAGGAAAGACACACATTCCCTGACCTCAGAGAGCTAAACATCCAGAAGAGGGACTAGAGAATTTCTGACATGGTATGAAGCACCTCCCCTGCGCCCACCACTGCTAAAAAACCATCAAAGAAATGAAGAAACGTGCGTAATGCCCTTCAGCTGGCTCTTGGCAGGCTGCGAGACAAAAACTCACGTCCATTGCCATCTGGCTCAGCTTTCTTTCACAGCCTCATGATCCCCTGGGCCTGGCTGGCTACAGAGATCAAGTCCCTCCCAAGGGGCACATTATTGAGGAGATGTTCTTAGGTTCTGTGATTGTTAATTTTTTTTTTTAAGGTGAGGCGGGGAGCCTGGGTGTCTCAGTCAATTGAGGGTCTGACTCTTGATTTTGGCTTAGGTCAGGACCTGGCAGTTCATGGGTTTGAGCCCTGTGTCAGGCTCTGTGCTTTCAGAATCCTGCTTGGGATTCTCTCTCTCTCTCTCTCTCTCTCTCTCTCTCTCTGTCTCTCTCTCTCTCTCTTCCTGCCTCTCCACTGCTGGTGTGTGCACATGCACTCTCTCTCTCATAAAGAGACATTTAAAAAAATAAAAAAATATTTTTAAAAAGTAAAAATAAATAAAAGGTGAGCGTTTTTATTTTTTATTATTATTATTTTTTAGAGACCCCATAACCCTGGGATCATGACCTGAGGCGAAATCAAGAGTCGGACACTCAACAGGTTGAATCACCCAGGTGTCCCTGTAATGGTTAATTTTTATATGTCAACTTGGCTATGCTATGAAGCTCAGATGTTTGGCAAGCACCAAAGTAGATGTTGCCATGAAAGGTTTTAAGATGTAACTAATATTTAAATAAGTTGACCTTGGGTAAAGCAGATACCTCACCCAATCAGCTGAAAGCCTTAAGAGAAAGAAGTTCCCAAAGAAGGAGATCTACCTTCGGACTTGAGCTACCCTATCAGCTCTCCCCAGGGTCTCCAGTCTGCCAGCCTGCCCTGCAGATCTCAGACCCACCAGCCCCTACAATAATGCCAATTCCTTAAAATAAATCTCTACACACACACACACACACACACACACACACACACACACACACACACCCTATGGTTCTGCTTCTCTGAAGAACCCTGATTAACAGAAGCTCTTTCTGCTACTTCCGTCTTACAGGAAAGTGAATGCAGAAACACACGCAGGCATTTGAGACAGCACAGTGGTGGCACCTCCAGCCAGCATAATGTGGGGGGCATCCCCCCTGGCTCCTACGGCCACAGAGGCTGTCTAGGGAGCCTCAGGAGACACAGCTACACTCCAGAGGTGAAAATAAACAGCGTGGCACATGGTTTTAAGCCGTGAATTACTCCATCTGGCATCTCATGTCTCGTTTTGATCCAGCCGTCAGTGACGGCTGCCAAATTCCACACCCAAACGTCAACATTGGCAGCCCCTTTCACTCCTGGAAATACTATAACGTCTTATAAACACTTTCATTCTGCTCCATGTGCTGGTCCAGGTCCTTTGGAGTTTCTGGGAGCACTTTACTTCTGGTCTACTCCTGTTTCAGCTTTAAGATCTTTTTACTCCCAAAGATTGTAAAAAATAACAACTGAGCTCCAAAGGGACAAGAATGTCTGTTGTGCTCCCCAGTGTCTTCCAGCATCACATACAGCCCCGGTCTGAAGTATATGCCAAAGAGATATTTGTTAAATGAAAGAGTAAGTAACTATTGAAATCTTCCTGAGGTCCACTCTATGTAGGTTCTTGACATGCATTCCCTTACTGAATCTCACAACACTGCCACAAACCGGGTGTTGTATGAGTAACACCATCCTCTTCTCCATCAGTACACTGGCTCAGCAGGTAAGGCGAGGCTCTACAGACAGCATGTAAATCACAAGGGAAACATTGCCCCTTTCTGTTTCCCAGATGTTCTTACTGCCCATGGCTTTGGAGCCTTTCCTTCTGTTGGAAAACAGAAAAGCACCTTCTGGAAAGGCAGCCTGGCTCCTCCTCCAGTCAAAGCCACAAAGTCAACAGTCAGTTCCACAGCACTTGCTACCACTCACCTCTCTGGTTAACTGGGCATAGGGCAGATTTAGTCTACAGAAGATTCTAGGCTTTCTTTCAATCAACCACCTCACTATTCTCCTGAATAGAACATGAGTAACACAGTGAAGGGCCAGTTCAAGGCCCATTTGCACAGAACGTGGCTTCAGACTGCTCCCCATGCCCAGCCCTCGGGTTTTGTTTCCCCTCTTGGAAAGGCTGGGAGGGCTCTCCTGGGAGCATCCCAGGCCATCAACCTTCCCTATAGCACCATTTGCCATTAGCTGGTGCCATTTGGCCTCTTCTCTTGGCTGGTATGTCTAATGCATGGGGATATGCTGACAGGCAAAAGGTTAATCTTGCACTGGAAGCCTATTTATAGGCCTTTTCTAAGGAAAGATAGGTCACCACAACCCAAGGACTACAGCAACCGCCAATGGGGACAGTTCTGGGGCGTGGCTTGGTCAGTGTGGTTGAACTTTGGGGACAGCTGCACTTGGCGCACCCTCAGCTCCTATTCATGGGTGGGGCATTTGTATCCACAACCCACTCTCCTAGCTTCTGTTTATTTGGGTTTTTTGAATGTTTATTTTTGAGACCGAGTGTGCATATATGAGTGGGGGAGGGGCAGAGAGTGGGAGAGAGAGGATCTGAAGTGGGCTCAGCTCTGACAGCCGAGAGCCCGATGCAGGGCTCAAACTCACAAACTGAGATCATAACCTGAGCCAAGGTCAGACGCTTAATCGACTGAGCCATCCAGGTGCCCCCTCCTAGCCTCTGTTCTAAGTGCTGGCTAGCTGCTGCCCAGCAAACCGTACTGGCAAAGGAGTGGAAGGAGGAGGAGTGGAGAGAGAAAACTGAAGGAGAGGAAAGCAGGAATGAGGAGTGTGGGGGTGGGCAGGAAAAGAGTGGGGGCTGTGGTGGGAGGAGGAAAAAAGGGGAGAGTAAACCTTCTCAAATGACCAAGTTAACTGAAATACAGTTGTATGCTGTCATTGAAGATAACGAACTGAACCAGCCATTAGTGTAAACACGTGTTTTAAATACAAATAGAGAGTTCTCCAGTATGGTCTACTATCTACGACGTGATTTCACCTATGAAAAAGAAAACTGCAGGGCACTTGCCTGAGTGGAAATTAACACAAGAAGAATATGGCGCTGTACTTAGGCAAGTCTGGACCAAATTAAGTTAATGCAAAACATGAATACAGAACTGCAGTTGGCAAGAACAACTTAGAAGGGTTTTAAAGTTCCTTTCAAGAAGGTTTTTAAAGTCTTTAGAACAATAAAGAGCAAAGCCATAGGAACATTTTTTGGCTAGACTATATTGGACCATCTGATGTGGTATTTGGGGTCATGTTGATTCTATTCTAAAAGTCAGCGGCCAAGCAATTTTGTCTTTAAAACACACACACACACACACACACACACACACACAAATTAAAACACTGGGTTGGACCTTGTTGGTAGACTAAGCTCAGATTTCAGTGAGTCCGAGCTTCAGCCACTTGCCTCAAAGCCACCCCCAAGGGAAAGTTTTTAAAAGATCACAATAGCTGTTAGAAAAAAGAAAGACCGAGAGAAGAGAGACATCACAGACAGAAATCTTCCAGAACCTAGTGGTCCAAACGGAACAACGAGCTTCGGGGTGCATGCCTATACAATGCTAGGAATGTGGTGGATGGTTCTTTTCCTGAAAACCTTGGAAAACAGTGGGTGGGCTTCTCAGAGGCTGGGTGTGCTCTGGATAGGTCCCCTGACATAGGACTTAGGGTGATTTGCTCCCTCTTCCCCCCTTCCCACACTCCTGCTTGAGTTCCAAAGCCTGAACAATGCTTTCTGCCTCACAGGAGTGGGACTAGGGTGCACTATGTACCTGCTCCCTCTGCCTCACTGTGTGAGCCTTTCCCTCCACTTGAGCCATGACTTTGAACCACAGACAGAACCCAGCAGAGACTGGCCACACACACTCACCCAGGGAGCCAGCAAGCACCTGCTCCTTTCCCCAGCCCCTCTCTATAGCCCTCAGCACCCCTTCTCCTGTGGTCTGCCTTGTAGTCGGGGAACTCAACTGACTTTGGTAGACCTTTGGAAGCAGAGCTCAAAACCAACTCTACCAAAAATATAAATGAGAAGATACATTCCTTTTTTCTTTTTTTAATCCGGACTCTTATCATTTAACACAAGGGATGTTGCCTTATACACAGTAGCTGATTAGTTTTAATGTCGCGTGTCACCTTCTTAGGAAGAAAAATGCTACAGTTAAACCTGAGACGTCTTCCTGAACTCTTCTGGACTGGTCACTTTGGGGGAGCGGGTTTTCTCAGAGAGCTGAGGATTTTACTGACACACAGTTCTGCCACCCTGTTTTGGTTACGTACCCTGATTTTGCTGTAGCGGCGGAAGGGCGCTGCTCTTCCTCTCACTCCACCCCTGGATATGGGGAGATTCAGGCTTGGCCAGTCAGAGCACGGATTTCCACAGCCATGGCGTTGGTTCAGGAAAGGGTATGTGATCCAATCAGAACCAGATTTGGCCTGGAGAAATGCATGCTCTTTTCCCTAGACTTGAACCTGGAAGGATGAATGTCTAAGTCTGTTTGGGCTGCCATAACAAAATATCGCAGACTGGGTAGACTAAACAATGGACGTTTCTTTTTCTCACTGTTCTAGAGGTTGGGAAGTCCAAGATTAAGCTGCCAGCAGATTCAGTTCCTGGAGACTCTCTTCGTGGCTTTTGGACAACTCCCTTCCTGCTTGGCCCTCACATGGCAGAGAGAGGGTGTGTGAAAGCTCCCTGGTAGCCCCTGAGGAGTGTTCCAACCTTTGACCTGATTGAACCTTAATTACTTTCTTACTCCAAATATAGTCAGTTACACTGGGGTTACGGTTTGAACAAATTAATTTGAGGAGGACACGAGTCAGTCGACAGCAATTCATAAGAAGTGTCAGCTACCATCTTACCACCATCTGAGCCCTAAAAATGAAGCCAATCTACAAGACAGCAGACTTGCAAGATGGAGAAAAACAGACCTCGCCAACATCTTTTGAGCCCCTGGATCAATCTGTTCCTGCATCCAAATGTGCCTGGACTGTTCAATTACAGCCAATAAATTCTTTATGCCTTAAACAAGTTTAGGTTAAGTTTTCTGCTACATGAAACTAGAGAGTCATAATTGACTTGACTTGAATTGAAAATGTTCTCATTTTCAAGGTGTTCTTATTAAACAGTACTCTTTTTTTGAGAGAAAAAGCACGCAAGTGGGTGAGGGCAGAGGGAGAGAGAATCTTAAGCAGGCTTCACGCCCATCACAGAGCCTGACACAGAGCTCAATCCCAGGACTATGATATCATAACCTGAGCTGAAATCAAGTGTCGGACACTTAACCTACTGAGCCACCCAGGCGCCCCACTAAATAGTACTAAATGTACTAAATGTATTATGTACATTTGTACTAAAATGTATTTCAGTAAAATGTATTATGAATCTTCCTTCCTTCTGAAACAGATATTCAGACATAATTTCACCCTGTCATCATGATCCAGAGCCATTATTATATTACCCATTCACTTACTCTAACAGTGACACTCTAAGCTCCTGAGTTGAGGATTATTTACTCCTCATTAAACGGTCCCAAGTTACCATACATCCTCAGTTTCGTGTCTGCTTTTCAGTTTCCTCCCTTACTGTTAGTGCGTTGACTTAGCAACTTTTCCCTCCCTTCTAACTTTGTGTTCCTAACTCACCATGGGTTTAGCTTAGACAACAACCAAACTTCATACAATTATTTTAAATATATATATAAGAGGCGTAGGTAAGAGGACTGCCTACAGGATTCTTTTAATAGTGAAATGCATGGATTTTAGTGCACATCTTTGGAGGTTTTTTGTTGTGCTTTGTTTTTTACTTCACAGAGGCAATAGGGGTTGAGGGATCTTACTGCTTGGTTCTCATTTTTGCTCCAGATACATGAGCCAGATAACCAAATTCCATCTAGATGGAATAATCCTCCACTACCGTTCAAAGAATTAGAGTATGTATTTAAAAACAGTAATTTTTAAGTGGAAAAGAATGGCCAGAGTGTGAAGTTTATTACAGAAATCCATGTTTCAATGGACAAAGCATTAAAAATGATCACAGTTCCTATAAACAAAACAGAATCATGGAGTCCCTTTAAGGAAACTAATGATGGGGCCCCTGGGTGGCTCTGCTGGTTGAGCATCCAACTTCAGCTCAGGTCATGATGTCACAGCTCATGGGTTTGAGCCTGGCGTCAGGCTCCGTGCGGACAGCCCAGAGCCTGGAGCTGCTTCAGATTCTGTGTCTCCCTCGCCTCTCTCTGCCCCTCTCCCACTCATGTTCTGTCTGTCTCTCAAAAATAAACTTTTTTTAAAAACGCAAATTAATGGTAAATTTATGTGGTTAATTAAACCACATAAAGGTACAACTGAATGTCATACAATTAGTGCATTGAAAAAAGCACACTTCCTGCTGTAATTAAATCAACCCCCTGGCTCTTTTCAACCTCATTCAGTATAGGTGATTGTCCCCTTGCACCTAGATAAATACTCAAGGTAAGTTCTAGGGCTTTTTGGCATTCTCTTAGGTAGAAGGGCAATCATTGAGTCAAAACCCACTTTAAGGTCAAATCTCAGGGCATTAGCAATTTTACCCTTCTTCCTTCCTGCTGGGGTTAAGGCAGAAGAGTAAAGGCAAGATTACGGATTAATGAAACAGCAAATGCACCTCAGATGCGTTCCTCATGCCCTTCAGTCCTTGCTCCTTTCCTATAGATGGTGTGTAAGAGATAAGACAGCATGGTTTCCTGCCCCTTGGATAGGTTTATGGCAGTGTATACTGGCACAAGTGAAATGGATTTATCAGACGATTGCTACAAATTAGAGTGACCATTTTCAGGTGAAAGAGGGATCTGACATTCACCCGGATGCTCCTTGATTTCAGGCAGTAACTCTGTGAGAGTCTGAAGCCCCAAAACCAAAGAGCAGAACAAAAGAGACCATCTGCTCAGAATCATTGACAATAATCCTCCAGGATAACTTAACACGGTAGCTTTTAATTTATTTTAGCCACATCGACATTAAGAAAAAATTTCTACACTGTAACCCAATAAACACACACACACACACAGACTGATAGATAATAAAGATATAGAAACAAAGATATTTATTAAAATATAAGCTAACTGTGAACAATAACTTAGCAAAAGATTTCTTTCCATTACTGCTTATAATGTATTCTAGTAATTCTAGTCTATTGTTTCACTTTAATGCTAGTCCCTACTCATACGATTTTCCCATGCACTAATGTATGGTGACCTGCAGTGTAAAAAATGCAGCCTTAGAAGCCTTGTCCTCATACTTTTTGAAGTCCTGGGAATTCTAGGTGCTTCAGCTGTTAAGGAAGAGAATGTAATTCCTTAAGTGCACAAGGATGGGAGTCAATAAACACGTCGCGACTCATCACCCTGCGACTACCAAGCTCTCACTCATTCTCCTGGATCTCAGATTAGTTGATATTAAATAAGAAATTTCCATTTCTTTTTTAACTCCAAAACTCTGATGCATATTGTTTCATCACTGTTGTAAATAAGTTAGCAGGAGCGATGGGCGCAAATGTACAGAGAGATAAGGTTGTCGGGGGACCGGAGAGGAAATACCCTGTTTTATTGTGTTGGATTTCCCCGTCCTTATCTATTTTAAATATAGATTTATTGAGATAAAGTTCATATACAGTACAATCTGTCCACTTACACAATTCAATGTTTTTAATATGTTCACAAGGTTGTGCAACCTTTAGCACAATCCAATTTTGAAATAATTTTTGTCCCCCCAAAAGAAACCCCATACTCATCAGCAGTCAATCCCCATTGTCCCATCTCTGCCATCCCCACCACCCCCATCCCAGCCCTAAGCAACCACTCATCTCCTGTCTCTATGAATTTGCCTGTTGAAGCATTTCATACAAATGGAATCATACAATAAGTAGTCTTTGGTGACTAACTTCTTTCACTCAGCATATGTTTTCAAGTCCGTGCAAGTTGTAGCAGGTGTCCGTACTTCATTATTTTTTTATTCCCAATAATAGTCTATAATATGGATATAGTACATTTTATGGATCTATTCATCAGCTCATGAACATTTAGGTTGTCTCCACTTCTTGACGACTTTGGCTAATGCTGCTGCTATGGACATTCATATACAAGCTACCATGCAATTTTGTGTTTTCATGTTCTGTGGACATATACCTAAGAGTAGACTTCCCGGATCATATGGTAACCCTTCGTTTCACTTCTTGAGGGATACCAAAACTGTCTCCAAATTGCCATATCATTGTGCATTCCTACTAGCAATGTATGAGGGTTCAAATCTCTCCACATCCTTCCCAACACTTCTTTCTGTGAGCCTTTATAGTGGCTAGGAAATGATATTTGTGCTTTTAATTTGCATTTACCTAATAATTAATGATATGGAACACTTTTTCACGTGATTATTGGTCCACTGTATACCTTCCTTGGAAAACTATTCAAATCCTTTGTCCATTTTTTAAATTAGGTTGTCTTTTAATTATTGTAAGAGTTCTTTATATATTCTTGATACCATATATCAATGCCTAACCCAATACATGAGTTGCAAATACTTTCTTTCATTCCATAGGTTGTGTTTTCACTTTTTTTTTTTAATGTTTTATTTAATACTAGGAGAGAGAGAGAGACAGAGACAGAGACAGCATGAGCAGGGGAGGATCAGAGAGAGAGGGAGTCACAGACTGAAACAGGCTCCAGACTCTGAGCTGGCAGTCAGCACAGAGCCCGACACGGGGCTCGAACCCACGAACCGCGAGATCATGACCTAAGCGAAAGTCGGACGCTTAACCGACTAAGCCACCCAGGTGCCCCGTGTTTTCACTTTCTTGATAGTGTCTTCGAAATACAAAGATTATTTTAAAAGTCCAATTTCTATCTCTCCTTTTGTTGCCTGTGCTTTTGGTGTCAAATCTAAGAAACGATTGCCTAACCTAAGGTTACAAACATTTACATCTATGTTTTCTTCTAGGAGTTTTATAGGCTTCATTAGCTCTTACATTTAGGCATTTGATCCATGGGAGGTAAATATTTGCATATCGTATGGTATAGAATCCACTCACATTTAATGTCGCTACTGATATGGTTGGATTTACCTCTGCCATTTTGCATTTTGCTTTCTATATGTCTCACGTCCTTTTGCTTCTCTATTGGCCCTTTATTGCCTTCTTTTGTATTAAATGGGTATCTTCTAGTGTAGCATTTGACTTCCTTTAGTGACTTGATTATTTTTTGTCACTGTCTTAGTGGTTGCCCTAGAATTTACATAATACATCTTATCAGAATCTCCTTCAGACTGAGAATCACTTAGTTCCAATGACCTCACTCCTATGTAACTCTATTCTTTCTCTGTTTCTGTGGTATTATTGCTATACATATTATGTTTATATATGTCAAAACCCAACAATACACTGTTACAATTATTTAAATAATCTATATCTTCTAAAGAAGCCAATAGAAGAGAGAACATACATATGTAGATAGTATCCTTATCTTTTCTGGCTCTTCATTTCTTTCCATAGATTTGATGTCACTTCCTTATTCTAATTCTTATCTTTGTCCTATCTCCTTTTGTGCTACCATTATTAAACATACCATATTTCTGTATGTTATACTTACACACACGTGTATATACATATATGCTATGTATATTATAGGCCCACCTAACATACATACATATGTTTGTGTACAGTCTTGTGCAATTTCTTTTAAAATCGATCAAGACAAGAAAGGATAAAAATATGCAATTATACTCCCCCAAATTTATATGTTGAAACTCTATTGGATACAGGACCTTTAAGAGGATAATTAAGGTTAAATGAGGTCATAAGGGACTGCTGTCCTTATTTAAAAAAAAAAAAAAAAGGAAGAAATATCAGAGACTTCTCTCTCTCATTCTTTCTACCTACCCACAGAGGAAAGGCCACGTGAGGTTGCAAGGAGAAGGCAGCTGTCTGCAAGCCAAAAAGAGAGTACTCACCAGAAATCAATTTTCTAGCACCGGATCTTAGAATTCCAGCCTCCAGACCCATGAGAAAATAAATGTGTTATCTGAGCCATGCAGTCTGTAGTATAGGTATGGAAGCCCAAGTGGGCCAAAACACCTACATGATTGCCTTCCCCACTACTGTATTTTGCATGTGGATTCCAACTACTGTCTGGTGTCACCTGCTTTCAACCTTGAAGAACCTCCTTTCATATTTCTTGTAAGGCAGGTATGTTAGCCTCGAATTCTCTGTTTTTGTTAATCTAGGAATATTTTTGATTTAATTTTGAAAGATAATTTTGATGGATATAAAATCCTTGGTTGACAAGTTTTCACTGTCAGTTCTTAGGATGTGTGGTCCCACTGCCTTCTAGCCTCTGCTGTCTCAGATGAGAAGTCAGTTAACATTCTAACGGGTTCCCTTGCATGGGCTGAGTCATTGTTCTTGCAAGATTTTTTTTCTTTGTCTTTCAACGTTTAAACTATTAAGTGCCTGAGTATGGATCTCTTTGCATTTATCCTGCATGGAGTTCATTGAGCTTCTTAGGTGTGTAGGTTATGTTTCATTAGATTTGGGGGCAGGGGTTCTTCCATTATTTCTTTGACTATTTTTTCTGGCCTTTCATCTCTCCTCTCCATCTGGTACTCTCCATGTATGTCAGTGCACTTTGGTGTCCCCTATTTCTCTGAGGCTCTGTCCGTTTATTTTCATTCTTGTTCTGTTTTCCAGTCTGAATCATCTCTATTGACCTATCATCAAGTCTGCTGATTCTTTGCAGGATAATCTATGACTGAATCCCTCTGATGAATTTTTCATTTCAGTTATACTTTTCAACCTCAGAATTTCCATCTGGTTCTTTTAAATAATTTCTATCTCTTCATTGATATTCTCCATTTTATAAGACTTTATCATTACACCTTTAATTAATTAAACATGGTTTCCTTTTCCTCTCTGCACATATTTATAACAGCTATTTTGATCAGCTAAACCACTTGAGCTCATTCAAAGGCAGTTTCTTTATTTTAATGTTTATTTGTCTTAGAGAGAGAGAGAAAGAGGGAGAGTTGGGAGGGAGGGCAGAGAGAAAGGGAGAGAGAGAATCCTAAGCAGGCTCTGCACCATCAGTGCAGAGGCTGACATGGGGCTCAATCTCACAAACTGTGAGATCAAGACCTGAGCCAAAATCAAGAGTTGAACCCTTAACTGACTGAGCCCGACAGGTTATCCCCAAAGCAGTTTCTGTTGGCTGTTTTTTTACCTGTGTATAGGTCACACTTCCTTGGTTGTTTGCATATCTCATTTTCTTCAGAAGGCTGGACGTTTTAGCTAATATAGTCTAGCAACTCTGGCTACCACCAGGATCGTTTTCGTTTGCTTGATTGGTTATTTATATGTTTATTGACTTGGCTGAACTTATTAGGCAAGGTCTACTTCCCTTCTAATGTTCAGCCTCTGAAGTTCCTGCTCAGATTTTCCCCCTTGTTTTTATCTTCTGGTCTGGATACCTCAGCGTCACTCCCGGGTCCATACTAACAGCTTATTGGTTGAAGGTTGTCCTGGAACCTGCTTGGCTGGTCAGACTGTTACCCTTTCCCACTGCATATGTGTATAGCTTGAAGGCTGCTATCATAGTTTGGAGAGCTTACAATTTTTCCTTACATTTAGCCAGGGACTACGAGTTTGGACCTTTCCCCTCTGATCACCCCTGAGAGGGCACAACATGGGGCATCACGAAATGACTACTAGATCATTCTTCAGCCTGACTTCTTAGGAGTTACCGTGTGTGAAAGCAGCTTGTGCAGTCAGTGTTCGGTTAGAGGCTGTGCTTAAACCGGTGTTGCCAGGGTGGCTACCACGCCACGGTAATGGCGGTGCACGCGCAGCACGAGAACGTTTCCGAGTTGTCCCCGTCCGCTTTGATTCCTCCCGAGCAGGCGCAGTCTCACACATGCGCACAACCTTCACAACGCGCAGACGTTTCTGCGCTATCGGAAACGCTCTTCCGGGCTGAACTCTCCGAGTCTCTCTACGAAACTTCCGGTCGCTCCAGTGTTCTGCTCTGATGCACTGATACAAGAGCTCCCGGCATCCTTTCGATGGCTCTGCACCAAGATCTGGTTGTTGGCTACAACACCCTTAGGCACGGGGTTCTCTACTCCGTTAAAGTAATTCCCCGAGGCAGACCTTCAGAGCTCATCATTATGGCCTAGCTCTCCTCCTGCCTGTGCAGAGCCACTGTACCAGCCGACTCGAAAATGAGGACCCGCTCCTCCTGGGGCGACAGCCCTGCTCTACAAGTCGGCACTGGGGATAGGAGGGCCGGCTCCTGGCTGTCTCAGCTCGCCTTGGCCGGCCACACCCCAACTCTACGAGCTAGCTGGGGTGGGGGGATCCACTCTAGTAGGTTTAGCCCGCACTGCCTGGTGCGGAGTCTCCACCACGCAAGTAAAGCTGGGTGACGAAAGAGAAGACCTGGCCCCCTCTGCGGAGCCTGCCTGAACAGAGCGCTGACTGCACGGGCCCGTAGGCAATGAGAAATGCCGGCAACCTGCCCCTCCTCGTGTGAAACTATAGGCCCAAAATGGAAGTTTGAAAGAAAGTCAACCCCCATCTCCTTGGCTGTCCATGCCCAGGGTAGAGCTTTTACAACACAGAGTTGGGGTGGAGGGTGTACCGGAGCTCAAATGTCACAGACTTGTTCTTACTGATATTTAGATTTTCTTTTTCTTTTAATGTATATTTATTTTTGAGAGAGAGAGAGAGAGAGAGAGAGAGAGAGAGCATGAGCAGGGAAGGGGCAGAGAGAGAGGAGTACAGAGGACCGTAAGTAGGCTCTGCGCTGACAGCAGAGAGCCCGATGCCCGGGTGAAACTCATGAACCATGAGATCACAACCTGAGGCGGAGTTGGATGCTTAACTGACTGAGCCACCCAGGCGCCCCCATATTTAGATTTTCTTAAAGAAATATTTGTTAGCTCTTAGGGCAACTTCCAAAGAATTTAAATGATTATTAAAAATTCTTTACCCGTTAAGGTTTGTTTTGTTGGAGAGAGGTCCACTGAGCTCCCTACTCTGTCATTTTGGAAGTCCCACCTCCCTCCACTTGGTCCTGCATACACCTTTGCATTTTCTACTCACCTCAAAATAAATTCATTCCGGTAGCGAAGAAATGTGGAAAAGGGCATTCTTAAAATATTGTATTACTACCTTCATATCTGTATACACAAAGGTACCACCTGACAGCTTTGCCCAAAGGAATGACCAGGTTGGAATATTAGTAATTTGTTCTAGCAGAATGAGTCTGGAGTTGTGGCTGGTAAAGAGGAGGAAGAAAGAAATGCTTTAAGATACTTTCAACCACAATGGCAGCTGATATAGAACGAACATGAATGTCAACAGATTATTAGGAAATCAACGTGAGACATTCTGTCCACTCCTTGCCCTCAATTCACATTTAAGATATAACTGGAGTGTCAACAAAACAAAAGGCAGACAGAAAATGCTTTCCTGTTATAGGAGGGGAAGAAGATAAACTACCTGCCTGTCCTAACCCTCCTCTTCTTGTTTTTGCTGAAAAGACCTCCGTCTCCCACCATAAGCTCCTCTGGGCCTGAGCCATCATGGACCCCTGAAACATAAGGTCTCTACTCCCTCTCCCTCCCACTCGTTCCTCACTTTGTCCATGACAGACTCAGGGTCTCCAGCTTAAAACAGAAATGCAATCGTCCCCAACTTGTGAGCAAAACTTCGTGATTCAGGAGACCTTTCCCCAGAAACAATATCATGAGCGAGAACGATGTCCTGATGCCAGACCGCGGAGCCAGTTTAGAAGGATCTACCTCTACTACGATCCACGCAGTTCAAACCTGAGAATGGCCCTTACTGGTATTTCCATGAGAAGCGCACTGGCCATCCCAGCTGCCACTACCGAATTTCTCTAGTTGATGGACAGCTTCCGCGGATACAAAGAAGAAAAAACTAAAAAGAAAAAGAAAAAAACCAAAAAAAAAGAAACAAAAAAAAAACAAAAGAAAAAAGAAACAATACCTCAACAAACAAAACAAAGACAACAAAAAAAAAAAAAAAAAAACAAAAAAAAAAAAAAAAAAAAAGAAAAAAAAAAAGACTAAACAAAAAGACCCAAAAAACAAGCAAAATAAGAAAAATACATAAAAACAAAAACAAACAGACAAAAAAAAATCCAAAAAACAAAAACAGGAAAAAAAGGAAAACAAAAATAAAAGACAAAAAAAAAAAGAAAACAAAAAAAAGAAAAAAACAAAAAAAAGAAATCAAAAAAAAAAAGACAAAAAAAAAAGAAAACCAAAAAAACCAGAAAAAGAAAAAAGGAAAAAAAAAAGACAGAAAGAAAATGAAAAAAAGAAAAAAACAAATAAAGCAAGAAAAATGGGACAAAAAGAAAAGACAAAAAAAAAAACAAAAAAAAAAAAATAAAAAAAGAAAAAAAAAAAAAAAAAAAGAAGACAAAGAAAAGAAAGAAGAGGAAAAGAAACAAAAAACAAATGATATAAAAAAGAAACAAAAAAAAAGGAATAAAACAAAAACATAAAAGAAAAAACTACATAGAAACCGCGGAAGCTGTCCATCAACTAGAGAAATTCGGTAGTGGCAGCTGGGATGGCCAGTGCGCTTCTCATGGAAATACCAGTAAGGGCCATTCTCAGGTTTGAACTGCGTGGATCGTAGTAGAGGTAGATCCTTCTAAACTGGCTCCGCGGTCTGGCATCAGGACATCGTTCTCGCTCATGATATTGTTTCTGGGGAAAGGTCTCCTGAATCACGAAGTTTTGCACACAAGTTGGGGACGAATGCATTTCTGTTTTAAGCTGGAGACCCTGAGTCTGTCATGGACAAAGTGAGGAACGAGTGGGAGGGAGAGGGAGTAGAGACCTTATGTTTCAGGGGTCCATGATGGCTCAGGCCCAGAGGAGCTTATGGTGGGAGACGGAGGTCTTTTCAGCAAAAACAAGAAGAGGAGGGTTAGGACAGGCAGGTAGTTTATCTTCTTCCCCTCCTGTCCCCCTGCCAGGAGCCTGCTGCTCAGCCTAGAAGGACTCAGCTGAGCACCTAAGTACCTAGAGCAAGTCTCTGTCTGTTTATAATACCTGGAGTGGTGCTTAGTCCCTGCCTTGAGCACCCACTGATAATCCTCTCTTCTTCTCTCCCTTCCTCTTCCCTACTTGGGGAAGAACACGGGCAGGCAGTGGAGAGCAGGCAGAGAAGCACTCAGGCAAGTTCATTCATCCATCTGCTCATTCACCCAGCATTTCCTGCCTTGCTACTTTGTCCTAGGGCCTGGGCCAGACACCTCCTCCTCCCATTCTCCATCCCCTTCCGTGACTCTTACTAGGTAGGGCGAGGCACTACGACACAGAACTGAGGGTGGGAAAAAGTCAGTAGTTTCATGCTTGCTGGCCCCCCTCATTTCCTTATCTGGCCGCCAGGCCCTGAAACGCTGCACAGATACCAGCTCCTTCCAGAGCCAGGACTCGCACCCAGGACTGGCTCCAGAGCCCATGTGCTCACCACCAGGGAGAGAGAGGGGGAGGGTGCGGAAGACAAAAGAAGGCAGGTGACATGACCCAGGTAGGGAGACGGTCACATGTAACATGAATATATAAGCCAGGGGCTCACTTATTAAACCGCAGGCCACACAGCTGTGGCAGCAAGGGCCTGTGCATTTGCTCTGGAGGGACTAGTGGTCACTATGCTACATGTGGTCCGCTTACCTTGGCAAATAGGGAAGGAGTAGAAACCCAGGCGGCAGGCATCACACCGAGGGCCCTCGACCCCAGGCCGGCAGAGGCACCTTCCGTAGGCATCACATATTTCAGGGAGAACTCCTTCCAGGTCACAGTCACACCCTGCGAGAAGAGACTCTCAGAGGGGGCCGCTGGCCTCCGTTCCTTTTTCAGTTTCTGCCTTCCCTCAGGGTTTTGTCACGGAAACTTAGATTATGAGTTATCTACGGCTCATAGACATTCTTGACCTAGAACACTACACATTCAAGGGAAAAAAACAAATATCAAGAAAAGGTCAGAGATGCCATTAAGAAGTATGTAGGGTGGGCACTCGTTTGCAAAGAAGCTAAATCTTTTAACATCCATCCCTGGGGAAGGGTGCCTGGGTGGCTCAGTCAGTTGAGTGTCTGACTCTTGATTTCAGCTCGGGCCATGATCCCAGGGTCGTTGAGATCAAACCCCACATTGAGCTCTGTGCTAAGCATGGAGCCTGCTTGGGATTCTCCCTCTCCCTTAGCCCCTCTCCCCTGCTTGCACTCTCTCTCCCTCTCTCTCTAAAACAAAACAAAAACCTACTCCTATGGAAACACCTTGTTTTTTACCAAACCTTAGCCTTGTACAGTAAAACTTCAATTTAATAGATTCCTATCTAATGACAATCTTGAATCAAATATATTTCTACCTTCCATTTATTAGAAGAAAAGAAACTAACATAAATTCAGCCTTACTATGTGCCAGCCATGGCTTTGGGGGGGCTACACTTTGGGTAGCCTCACTTCATCCTCGAGGCCCAAGGCCTTCTCAGCAGTGGGGCTGCTTCCAGTCCCTCAAACATGTGCTCTGCCACCTCAGGACCTTTGCTCTGCCCGTTCCCTCTGCCTGTAATGCCCTTCTCCAGTTCTTTCTCGTCCTCTCCTGGGAAGGTCTTTCCCAACCAATCTGCACAAGCAGCCTCCCCCTTTCCCTCCCCTCTTCTCTGCCCTTGCTGGGTGGGTCTTTCACGACACTTTAATGATTGAAATCACTGAATGGCCTCCTGACTTGTGCTCTGATCCACATAAGGAAGTGAAAGTGCTCTGATGTGATTTCTGAGCCCCGGTCACAACAGGTTTTGCGGTTTCTAGTCTCTCCCTCCAGAAGCCCCGAGACCACCATGTGAGCTGAGACCACCGTGTCTACAGGGAAGGGAAAGCTTTACTGTCGATTATAGTCTAGGCATTAAAAGCAAGCACTGGAACTCAGTAAGAAACCTGAACTTTACCACTAGCATTGAGGGCCAAAGAATCCTGAGTTATAACCATCTTGGAACAGAAAGAAAGCATCTGGTACCTGTGCATTTTTAAAAGTCATTTCTGAAAATCACTTTTTAACATTTCCTCTTCCTTACCTAGCAAACAGTCCTGCCCAGAGTCAGAAACCATGAGGGACCCTCACGTCTCCCTGACCCTCACCTCCCGCACCTCACCACTGGGTCATAATGATTATGCTGCAGGAAAGTCCCTGGAATCTATCACCGCTTCCTGAATCCCAGAGTCTTCATTCAGGGCTTTATCCCTGTTTGCCAAGATTGTTTTGAGAGCCTCCTAACCAGGCTGTCTGCTTTCCATCCTGCCCTCCTTCCAATCCATTCTCCATGCGGGTATCAAGAGAGATCTTTCTAAAGTGCCAGCCTTTTCATCTCATGTCATTTTCCAGTTTGAATTCCTCAAGGGTGACACAATGCTTTCAGGACACAACCCAAAGTCCTTGACATGTGTGACGTAGTAACCCCTCCAAAACCCACCAGGCTGCCAGCAGCCTAAGCAGCACCTTTGCACAAACTTGAAAAAGTGTCCCTGGTCAAGATGCTTTCCTGACCTTTGCTGTACAATGGCCACCACAAATATACAAATCTTCCATGTCCTCCACAGGTATGGTGCCCCTGCATCCTATGCCCTGCACATCTGAGCCTGGCTGCCCACTCTGATCTTTCCCTGATCCTCTCCACCCCCTGAACTTCTTCTGCCTTCCCCCGATTCAGCACCAGGGACCCACTGCTCTCCCCTCTCCTGTCCCTGTGCCTTTTCGCAGCTGTCCCTCTGCCTGGCTAACTCCTTCATGCTCCAAGACTCAGCTGTTTCTCCTGCTCTGGGACGGGCTCTCCTCCAGGCTCTACCATCCTCCTTTCTTCCTTCCTCCCTCTCTCTCTTCATTCTGTAAGGATGCCTCTCCTGCATGCTTTGATAGCTCTGTGTTCTCACCCAGACTTAGCATGAACTCCTACTGCTGTAAGGGTTTTACCTGCCTGTGTTTTCACAGGACCAGGAACTTCCAGGAAGTGGGGACTGTGTGACAGGCAGTGCCTTGTACAGAGCAGGCACATGAGGAAAGTTCAATGAATGAAGAAGATGCTAAATATTCTCTGGAACATCTTCAATGTGTTTTAGTAAACACAATTCCTTGAATTCCATTTTACTGGCATCCATAAAGAGCCTCCAAATGGAGATATCAGAATGTGCCCGTCCATCTTTAAGCCTTAGCTGACAGGTCTCCATGACAACAGTGACTGCCCACCCTGCCAAGCAGACAAATGCCCAGCCCCAGGAAGGACATGGCCAGGAAAGCATGCCCCAGCGGCGGCCACCCCGACCTCTGAGCTCCTATTGTTAGCATGTCCTCCAGCCTCAACCACACTGACCTCAAAGCTCTGGCAAAGGCATGTTGCTAATTATAAAGTGACTGCAAGAATCAAACCCTCTTTATGATATTTGTCAAGAAACCCCCTGGGCACCCATGTCCTCAGGCCACATGGGCGGCTTTCCATAATCATCCCCAGCTTGCCTCAATCTCCTAGGTAAAATAAGCACCTGGAGTCTTTCTGCATCTGTTTTTCTGCTGGTCCCTGCTCTTTGAACTTGGATGCATAAAAGTGCACACATGCCTGCAGGCTAGTGTCCCTCTAGAGTGTATGTTTCACATATTGCTGTCATTTTCAAACAGAGCCCTTGAAGATGTGTCGACTATACACTGATTTACTAGGAATAAATCTTAAGTTGGATATAAACACTTGGACCCAGAAAACCCTGATAATATCCAAAGTCATGAAATATAACGAAAAAACAAAACAATCCTGCAAACGTTCTGATCTGCAAAACTGTTCTGTTGTTTTCGCTTCAAGTCATTGTGTCTGGAACTGAGCATATGGATTTTCTAGGTAAGTGGTTCTCAGTCTCTGCTGCACTTTGGAATCTCCTGGGAAAATACAGTTGCCTGGGAAATTCTGATCTAATTCCACAATCTGTTAACTATGGCCTGAGAACTAAACCCATCCCTCTTTCAGTCAATTAAAGTTTTACTGGGACACCAGCCAAGATCTCACATTTACATGTTGTCTATGGTCACTTTCCTGGTACAACAGCGAAGTTGACTATTTGCAGCTTCACCTACAAATCCAAAAACGTTTACCGTCTGACCCTTTGCAGGAAAGTTTGCCAACCGTTAAGTGGGATTTTTAGTAGTTAAAGCAGTGGTTCTTAACAAGAGACATCCATCGGAATCATTTGGAAAACTTGTTCAAAAGAGAAGCCTGGACTTCATCCTGGAAAAGGCAGATTAAGATCGGGAATGCTACAGAGGAATTTCTATTTTGTAAAAGCAAGGGATTCTAAACCACGGCCCTGTTTAAGAACCACTGTACTAGAAAACAGGAAAGTGTCAATGGACCTTAATGAATTCAAATTCTCAAGGGTGGGAGGGTGCTCAGTGTTATCCAGGGTTCTGCATCGCCTGCAGCTGACATGTTTGACCTTCTAATGTGCCTTGCCAAGTCAGGCCGCAAAGTGGGTGCTTATTTTTATTTTTATTCAATGTTTCTTTCTTTCTTTTTCTTCCTTCCTTCCTTCCTCTTGCCCTCCCTCCCTTCCTTTTTTTCTTTCTTTTGAGAGGAAAGCGAGAATCCCAAGCAGGCTCTGAGCAGTCAGCAAAGAGCCTTGCCTGGGGCTCCATCTCAAGAACCGTGAGATCATGACAGGATGAGCCCCCAGCTGGGTGTTTTTCAAATGCAATAATCAAAGGGGCACCTGGGAGGCTCAGTTGGTTAAGCATCCAACTTCAGCCCGGGTCATGATCTCGCCATTCGTGAGTTTGAACCCCACATTGGGCTCTGTGCTGACAGCTCAGAACCTGGTTCCTGTTTCGGATTCTGGGTCTCCCTCTCTCTCTGCCTCTCCCCTACTCCCCCTCTCAAAAATAAGTAAATAAACATTTTTTAAGTGAAATAAAATGCAATAATCAAAGACCAAATTGAAGTGATATCTGTGCATTCAAATTCCCAGATAGATCTCACTGCATTCATTGAAACTTTTCCTTGAGGCTGTGTTCTAAGGCTTCCCTGTATTTTCTAACAGATGTCTGAACCTCTCTTCAAGTTCAATTAAATTTCTTTTCCTGAAGTCACCAGCAGTCTACTGGGGGAGAAAAAGAATTGAATAACAAAAGGATTACTGGAAACAGATGGTAAATGGGAGATCTAAAACATTCCTGTGGAAGAAAACCCGAGATGTGTGGTGTAATCAAGGCTCAATAGCAGAGTTCCATTCTAGTCAATGAACAGACATTATGGGAATGTTTGCAGAGATCACTGGGGACAGGATACCGCCTGCTATGGGCAGGGGAGATACTGCAGGAATTAGAACCATAGTTTCTGTCCTCAAGTGACCAAGAGTCCGGTGAAGGCTTCGGACAATACCCCGCATAACCACGCAGAGAGCCCTGGTTTACCCACAGGAGGCTGGGTACGTGTAGGGCAGGAGGAGGAAGGAAAATAGGAAGGTAAACTGGATCACATTACCTGGCTTCAGGTGAATCCCCTGTGCTGCCCCCAAATTCCAGGACATTCCCCAAGCCCACTCTCTCCCCCACATTCTGAGATGACTCTTAACATACCTCCTGTCTCTTCAACCTCAAAGCTTCCTCCCTAACCTCATCTTCTGCCCCTGACCTTGATTCTCATTCCATAGAGAATAAAAAGAACAGCCAGAAGACAGTGTCTCTAAGTTCCCACCATTGCATCCACCTGCCCCCCTTTCCAGCCCTGCACTTCACCTTGTCTTCTGCAGCCTTTTCTGCCTCAATAAACGGTACTCTTCTTCCTGTTTGCTCCATCCAGAAGCCTTGGAATCACCCCCGAGGCCTCGCTTTCTCTCATATCCCATCTCTAAGCCAGCAAACCCCTGGCAAGTCCTGTCGGCTCTGTCTTCAGATTATAGCCACACTGTCCACTTCCTGTCGCCTCCACTGATGCCTCTGGTTCTGAGCCACCACCGTCTCTCCCTCATAGACTGTCACAATAGCCTTCCAGGGCCTCTCCCTGCTTCCTCTTTTCTCCTCCTATAACTGGTTTTCAACACAGTCGCCATAGAGTCCCTTATGCAACATCATTTGTCTGTGCAAACTATCCATGGCTCCTCTCCGAGAACAGAAGGTAACTAACGTCTTTGCAGTGGGTGACAAAGGCGGGCCATCTGGCCCCCAGCACTTCCCTTCCTTACCTCTCTTGCAATGCTCACTCCGCTCTCACGCCCTGCTCTCCTTTTTGTTCCGTGAACACCCCCTGCCCCCAGGGACTCTGCACTGGCTCTTTCCTGGGTCTGGATGCTCGTCCCCAGATACCTGCAGAACTCACCCCTCATCCCCTAAGGTCTTTGCTTATCTCTTCAGTAAGGTCCCTCCTCGACTACCCTATTTAAATCTGCAAACCTCACACTCCCTCACCTCTCTCCCAGACTTCAGTTCTGCACAACACTCATGGCCAAGGCTACCCGCAACACACCTGTAGTGTTGCAGGAATGGAAACCTTCTGCCAAAGAGAGCTCTCCAGAGACCATTTTCTTGTCTGGTCACAAGTGCCCCTTCTCTGCCCACCCGTGCCTTGGACATGGCTGGAGGAGAGCCACAGGCGAGGCGCTCACACACACCTGGCACTATCTCCACCCCAGTGAGATGAGCACGTGACCATCAGGCTGCTACTCGCACCCTGGGGGGAGGGGGTGAGAACCTCGGTGGTGATGGGAACATGATCCAGAAGAGACACGGTCACGGGCTGTGTACATGTGCTGTGCCCTCATGTCAGCGCCGTGTGCCTCACTGAGCGTGCATTCCCGTGTGTGTGCCATTACGGGTTTGCATAAGAAACTGCCCTCAGCTCCAGAATCAAACCTCAAGACCTAGAATATGCCTCATATGGGTTAGTTAGTTAGTGAAAGCCCCGCCCTCTTAAAAATAGCACCTTTGTGCAGCACACAACTTGGCATATCATAATCTAACACAGAGAGATTTTATTTATTTAGCGGTTTATATATTATTTTTGTAGGAGACCCTCCGCTGGAATATAAGCCGTCGGAGGGCTGGGAATCTTTCTTTATTCTGCTCACTGATAAGTTTCCAGCACACAGAAGGGTGCTGAACACATAAGGGGTGACCATAAAACACCTGCAGGATGGTTAGGTAGGCGTAACACCCACACCCTCTCGGCACTCACCTCTCTACCCCAAAGGCTGCTTCCTGCGCACCTCTGCCACTCTCTGCCCAGGGGCACCCTCTGGCTGGAGGAGCTCCTTGGCCTTCCAGCATAGCAAGCTGGAAGTGCCGGAGTTAATGCCCAAAAGCCACCTTCCATTGATGGCAGGTCACTGAAGGTACCCCTTCAGCTGGGATAATGCTGAGCAAGATCCTGCTGGCGCCTAGAGCTGCCTCGGGGAATGTGGCTCCTGGCGCTGCAGTAGGACCTTGCTTGCTCATGGCTCCCTTCACTGCCTGACCTACTCTCTTACTGATGTTTCCCGGGATCGTATCCCGAATCACACGCTTGCGCTCCAATTTTTTCTCAGGGTCTCTGTATGTAGAACGCAAGTAAGACAGTCGGCAACTGGCTGCTACTGGACTCGTTTTGAGTGAGCAAGTGATCTACAATTCAAACTCTGTTTAGTCTCCTTAATCAGGTAGCATCCTGCAAAAGACAGACTGAGACGGAGAATGCTGGGTGGTGAGGACCTGAAACAGGAGACCCCCACAAAGCACCCACCGTGATCCGGTCAGGACCATTTGAACTTGGGCACAATAGTTAGTAGGCAGAGGAAGTAGAAAAATAATTTGGAGTGTAACATTTCCATTGAAGTTAAACCAAAAGAGAAGGTACTTGCCTTTTATATCTCCAGCTACTGAATTTTCTGGACTTGGAGTAGAAAGAGGGAAAATGGGAATTCCTAGAAAAATCATTAAAAAAAAAAAAAAAGACAAAGGTTTTTAATCTTTAAGTATTAAAGATATTAAGTAAAACATTACATTGCACAAACAAGAAAGAAGCCCTTTGAATTTAGCGAAAAGTCACATGAGGAGCCTAATTTAGAGAAAGGCAATACTGCTTGCTCTATTGAAAATGCACTTAGCGACTGAAACCAGACTGGTCAGCCATTCTGATTTGTATATTAAGTGAACTGAAATGGATATCTTTATGCTCACAATAGTTAGGTCTCAGTCTAAGCAGGGATGAGCTTGGTTTCTGCAGCATCTTTATTGCTTTTCTTAACTTAAAATTGAAAATAGGGGTTTTAAGGGGCGCCTGGGTGGCTTAGTCGGTTAAGCATCCAACTTTCGCTTAGGTCATGATCTCGCGGTTCGTGGGTTCGAGCCCCGCGTCGGGCTCTGTGCTGACTGCCAGCTCAGAGCCTGGAGCCTGTTTCAGTCTGTGACTCCCTCTCTCTCTGACCCTCCCCTGCTCACGCTGTCTCTCTCTCTCTCTCCTAGAAATAAAAATAAAAAAAGAAAAAAAAGAAAATAGGGGTTTTAAAAATTACCTTTTCAAGTTTTTCCCCCTAGAATTTGACTTATGCCATAAAATTGTTTCAGGGATTTTGTTTTGTTTTGTTTTTTGTTGTTTGCTTTTGTCACTAAAAAGGCAAATGCGATTTCTGCTCGGCCTGTAATCTAATAATTACAGATTCTAAACTGATTAAACCTCAATTCAGTGTTATTTTGTTTGGGCTTAAAAACAGCTTCCTTAAAAACAAAAAATTGGCTTCTGGGTGCCTGGGTGGCTCAGTCCGTTAAGTGTCCAACTTCAGCTCAGGTCATGATCCCACAGTTCGTGGGTTTGAGCCCCGCGTCGGGCTCTGTGCTGACAGCTAGCTCAGAGCCTAGAGCCTGTCTTCAGATTCTGTGTCTCCCTCTCTCTCTGACCTTCCCCTACTCATGCTATCTCTGTCTCTCTCTCTAAAGTAAATAAATAAATAAATAAATAAAACATTAAAAAATTGGCTTCTGTAAATACAAGATGATCATATAATTCATCCTCCAACCAGGATACTCAATGGTGAAAGGGGGTGCTAGGTTCAGAGTTCTCCTGGGAAAGCAGGTGTGAGCCAGGGCATACAGTCACTCCATTCACACGTGTCCCTTCGCCAAGTCCCCACGGCTCAGTGTACTTTTCCTGCCATGCGGAGCTGGAAGAGCAAAAACCAGTGCAACGCTGGCAGGAAGGGGAGGTGGGGAGGTGGAAGGGTTCAAACAGTGTTTCTTTGTCCTAACACAAAAGCGCAGCGTTTACACTTTTGCAGAACAAACAGAACCATGGCTCTTGTAACAATTTGCATTTGCAGGGCTGGTTTCAGACTCTCCTGCTGCATGTCCTGTGGTGTTTCTACCACGTACATGTACATCTGTTTTCTCTCAGGGATGCTGAGATACTGGCTCAAATCAGTGCACTGGGGAGGGGTGGGGCCCATGATAACCTGGCCTAATCACACAGTGGGGGAAAGGGGAAACATTCCCCCCCACCCCCCCAGCCCTGCCGCCACCCAAAACAATACATATGCAAACAAGCATCTGGTACCCTTGACATTTCTTCCAGGTTCTTTTTGAAGATAAATCACATGCATGGATCACTGTCAAGTTGAAATTGCCAATATTTGACCTCTCTGACCTACTGGGATGATAATCCTATGGTACAACCTAACGTAATCACCAGACATAAACAACTGACTATAAAATATACTCATATAAATTTTATGTTCTGAACTTTCGGAAACATTTCCATGAAAATACAGCATATCTGACCCCATTTCCACGGGTGCGCCCCGCCCCCCGCCCCGCCTGTCGTGCTCTAGGGAGTTAATGCACAAGGCCCAGCTATGTGCAAGAAAGTGCAAGAAAGGAGTGCAGTCACTACTTACTCAAGCAAGACGGGAAATTGTAGTACCCAACCGCACACTCCTCACAGTGCTCTCCGCGGAAATTTGGCTTGCACTTGCAGTGGCCTGAGCCCGGCTCACAGTCATCAGCGTGTTCGGGGTTACAGCTGCAAGCTACGAGAAATGCCAGGTTTCAGAGAGTGGTCCTTCCCTTCCCTGGACTAAATGTGGTAGCTATGTCCCCAGGACTTCTCAGGCGATGTTTAATGCTCTACTATTGGACCACGGTTATTCTTGAAAGGGCACACCCTGTTTTCTACTTCATACCTCAACAATAGTTTGCATTGATCAAACACCAGGGGCCCCCAGAGAGAAGCTTGTCAAAAGCCATCCACACTGAGTTCTCCAGAATACAGTTTATCACACTGAGCACTGCCCAGCTCACTGCAGGAGAGGAAAGGTCTGCACAAACTGCAGTCAGAGGCGGCTGGTGGGTGTCTGCTGTAGCCCCGGTAGGTCTTTTGGACACAGCCCCTCCTGGCCACGAGCCAGCTGTGAATGTTCGTGGTGGTCATCATTGCACAGGTGTGATGCAGTCACACGTGCGGGACGCCTGGACGTTGACATGTCATCTGTGGACAGCACAGCGAGACTGCGCCCATAAGTTGAATAGATTCCAGTGATGAGACTTGCTGAAGGCAGTTTTGCAACCAACACCACTATGAGGTTTGCATTCCAGACAGACACACTTGGGCTACAAGAGGCTTGGCAGCCCCTCACTTAGGAGCTTTCCTTGACCTGGAAAGTCCTGACCTTGAACAGTCATAACCCAGCTAGGCACATGTCCGTGAGAGACTGGAAAAGTAGGGGAGCCACGGGCATTAAGCATCCCCCCAGTCCTGCTTCATCTGGTTTCCTCTGCTTAACTTGCTTAGAATGGATGTGTCCTGTGGATTCTTTACACTAAGCCTGTAATATCTCTGTGAGATTACAAGACCACTTCAATGATGAAGAAAGAGGCTGGAACAGTGATGGAGAGCTGAGATTCCAGAGAAGGTGTCTGCATTTGTAATACCTTTGTCTCCTTTGCTAAAGACTATACTTCATGGGAGCAAGAAAAATGATGGACATACTTCGTGGGATGATGTGGGAGAGGGAGGGAAGACAGGAACACTCTTTTAACAAGGATGAATGCCCAAGGGAGGCAAATCAGAGTCCACACATTCTTTGGGCTTGGATGCCCTCAAATGATAATGGTATGAAGAATGAATCTGGGGGTGTGGTGGGCACAGTGGCCATCTTAGGCCTGGAACTGTTTTCCAACGGCGATAGCCACAGAACATAAAACAGATGACACATGTATGGCAAAGTCCTCAGTCTGGCCCACGTCTGACAGTTCCCCAGGGAAAACCCGGTGCATCTCTCTGTATCATGGATGTAAAATGGCACAGAGAGGAATCAGGCAGATAGGACCTATATCCTGGAGCTAGCTACCAGTTAGCGGTTTTGTCACCTGGGCTCAAATATTTAACTACTCAGAGCCTTTGGTGTCCCCAGATCTAAAAAAGAAAATAATAATACAATGTAAGTTGGTTATATCAGATATTTGTGAAAGTATTTCACAATCCCTTGCATATAGTGAGTGTTCAATAAATCATAGCTATTTTAGATATGATGACTATTACTGGATCCTTGTGAGATCATTACTATATTGTCTTGATGCTAATTCGGACAAAAATCTTAAACTACTGGAGCCTGCAAAAACATGTCACAACAGAAAACGGAGGAACATTTGTGACAGGGCTAGTACGTGACAAGCCCCAATGCTTTGTGTCTTCCTAGGTTTTTCTGATGCACTTCATTCTATCATACGGACTATGCAGGCATACCTTGTTTTACTGTGCTTTTCCTTATTGTGCTTCACAGATATTATGTTTTTTACAAATTGAAGGTTTGTGGCAACCTGCATCGTGAAAGTTGATCAGCAGTCTTTTTTCAATGGCATTTGCTCACTTTGTGTCCCTGTTACATTTTGAGAATTCTTCCAATATTCCAAACTTTTTATTATTATATTTGCTATGGTGATCTGTGATCAGCGATTACAATTTACTAAAAGCTCAGATGATGGTTAGCACTTTTTAGCCACAGAGTATTTTTTCATTAAGCTATGTACTTCTTTTACACATGAAGCTATTGCACACCACATAGGCTTTGGTACAATATACACATAACTTTGATACACACTGTGAAACCAAAACATTCATTCAACCAGCTCTATTGCAATTGTCTCTCAGTGCAATAATCGCTTTCTTGCGGCGGTCTAGAATTGAACCTGCAATATCTCCAAGGTACGTCTGTATTATCATTCCCATTTATATATAAGAAGTCAGAGGCTCAGGGAGATTATGTACCTGACTGAGGTTACACAGCTAGATGGAATAGAATCAACAATATGAATAAAGAGAGAAGGAAGGGAACTAATAGCCCACCAGAGTTTAGCCCGATGACCATGCCAAAGCGGTAAAGTACAGACAGTCTGAGACATACCAAGCTGAAATGAAACTTACGGATGCAGCCATGTGGAGCATTGACTGGAACACCGTAAGGGCGGTAATAACCCTTAGCACAGATTTCACAGTTCACACCGGCTGTGTTATGCTAAAAAGAAACAAAAGAAAATTATAAGGAAGAGAACCAGAAAAGTCCTTAGTTTGTGCTGTTCATCCAGTGAAATCATGGTCACGTACAATTACAATTTCAAAGTAAAAAAAAAAAAAAAATAGCATTCATCTTGACCTTGAATCTCCAAGATCTGCCACAGGGCACTGACTGATAGGTGGCTCTGGAATTTTTTTTCCATTGGCAAAAGAAATAAGGGTAAGTTCCATGAACTAGACAGCCCAGGTTTTCCCCTCTGGCACAGAATTTGCTCAGTGAAACACTTCACATTTCTGTGAGAAAAAACTCAGGAGCACTATTCTTCCTCGCTCAATCAGAAGAACTGAATGGGACTAAAGGGTCACGTGTGTATTTTTATCTTCCCCAATTTCGGAAGAAATGGCACATACAGATCCTCTTCTCTCGCTGTCCCAATTTTATCTGTGCTTTAGTTATGAAATCATGTTCCAAACATTTCTGTTTTGTGAATGGGAAATGTAGGCACAAGTCTCCTACACAGAACTCATTTTAAAGTACAATACTAGGAGGATTTTTATATGTCATGGTTAATCCTTGTAATTGTCACAAATCAAATTGCCCAACATGTATCATCAGTTTCCAAGAGCAACTCAATGCTCTTGCTCTCTAATTAGGAAACAATCAGAAAGACAGTGTTATTTCATTAATGAAAAGAGATGCAGTAGGAAGTTAAAACGACAAAAAAACAATATAACACACTTTGACCCAAAAGAAGTCTGCATAAAATCACAGTGGAGAACAAAGACTCTTCTGAATCCCTGCTCCCATTTCAGATGGTTTTATTAATTACAGATTTTTCTTTACTACCACT
Source organism: Hyaena hyaena (assembly GCF_003009895.1). Classification (NCBI taxonomy): domain Eukaryota; kingdom Metazoa; phylum Chordata; class Mammalia; order Carnivora; family Hyaenidae; genus Hyaena; species Hyaena hyaena. The sequence goes on from NW_024080646.1 coordinate 3,393,895, forward strand.
CCTTGTCCTGTGGGCTAAAATCTGAATTCACTTTAACACTGAGGTTTAAAACTGCACTGGCCACCTCTCTGACTTAACATTTACATGCATAAACATTCGGGCAAATAAAAAACAGCTGTAATCCACTCCCCTTCAATCAAATGCCAATTAACCTCTCAACTCTGCTGCTTGCCATGGTGACTAATAATAGACAGGATGTGAGGTTAATCTTGGTTCCCCAAATTTTTCCCAATGAAGAAGGAAAACTTCTCTGAAGTGGGCAGCCCTTCTTATACCATAAATTTTGGTTAATAAAGCATCTGCCACAGAGATCTGCACAAAGAACAGCAACAAATGACCAAAAGAGAGACACAAATCCCCCTGAAGATGGAATGATGCCTGTAGTTTACCTCCAAATCTCAGGTGTTCTCTAGAACCCTCAGCTTCCCCTGAGAGCAATGACGTACCAAGAACACTATGGCCATGGTTGGACCAAGGTCAGAGGGAGACCCAAGGACAGTGGTAGTTCTGTATTTTCTATATAGAAGGTGCTGGGGAAGCAGCCTCACTGGGAAAAATGGGTGCCTGAATTTGCATTTGCCGGACACTTAACACAAGATGAGAAAACCTCAAGCTAAAGAGAGGTAAGTGCCAATGGAATCTATGCAGGAGATAAGCCTACCTCTACCCCACTCACCCCTACCTTTGGCTTTCTACAGAACACTCACCTAGAAACTCCCAGGCTCTGATCATTGACCATAACCTAAATCCTCCAAACATACCTCTTCTAAGACACTTTTCAATCTTCAAGTAAACCCCACATCTCCTCTTAATTCCTCACAATTTCTCAACCACATCTACAACACTACTGCTGGCTTCCATTTCCGTGAACCTCAAGCACATAGAGACTGTTAGTCTACTCACTGGCCATGCTCTCCCGGGAAGCCTCTGACCTGATTTTCCTCCTAAAGGCCAACATGATCTGGCCTCTCTGTGACCTCTCTGCTGTCTGTTCCAGCTTGCTCCCTTCCAGCCACATGGGTCCCTTGCTCCCTCTCAGGGCTTCTGCCCTGACACCCCCCCTCTGCCTGGAATGCCCTCCCCCAGACAGATGCCTGATTCATTCTCTGGCTTCTTCCAGGTCTTTACCCCAATGCCACATCCTAGGGAACTGGCCACCCTAATTCAGATGTCCCATACCCCAAACCAATACTTAAAACAGTAAACCTCAGAAGTAAAAATAAAATCAATAACATATGAGAACATGGCCATCTCTGACAAATGCTTGCCCTGCAGGATAATGATCTGGCTATCCTACATGCCAGCTGATTGGCCATCTGAACGTTCCCAGGCCCAGCTCAGAGCTGATGGCAGATAGTTCTCATTCTGCCGTTAACAGAACTACATGGAAAAGGTGGGAGACAGCTAGGTTAGCTAGTGCATGGGCTACATGCTGGTGTCCCCTCCCAAAATGCATATGCTGAAGCCTAATCTCCAATATAATGGTATTTGAAGACGAAGCCTTTGAGAAATAATCAGATCATGAGGGCAGAGTCCTAATGATGGCAGTAGTCCCCTTATAAGAAGAGTGATGTGGGGCACGTGGGTGGCTTAGTCGGTTGGGTGTCCAACTTTGGCTCGGGTCATGATCTCACAGTTCATGGGTTGGAGCCCCACATCTGTGCTGACAGCTTGGAGCCTGGAGCCTGCTTCAGATTCCATGTCTCCCTCTCTCTGCCTTCCCCTGTTTGCTCTCTGTCTCTCAAAAATAAACATTAAAAATTTTTTAAAAAGAAGAAGAAGAGCGATGATCTCTTGCTCCACTGCTTGAGGACTCAATGAGAAGGCAGCCATCTGCAAACCAGACACTGGATCTGCCAGGATCTTGATCTTGGACTTCCCAGTCTCCAGAACTGTGAGAAAGAACTCTTAATTGTTTAACCACCAGTTCTATGGTATATTTATTACAGCAGCCTGAACTAAGCTTGATTTCTCTTTTTTTTTTTATGTTTTATTTATTTCTGGGAGAGAGAGAGAGACAGCATGAGCAGAGGAAGGTCAGAGAGAGAGGGAGATACAGAATCTGAAACAGCCTCCAGGCTCTGAGCTAGCTGTCAGCACAGAGCCCGATGTGGGGCTCAAACCCAAAAACCGTGAGATCATGACCTGAGCCAAAGTCAGACGCTTAACCAACTGAGCCACCCAGGCGCCCCAAGACAGCCTGGTTTCTGACAGGTGCACCTTGCTGTAGGGTATGTGTATTCTACCAGGAAATTCAAACTTCATCTTGCAGCATCACCTTGCAGCTCACCCAGCCAACTGACCCTGCAATGGCAGCAACCGCCCCCCTTCCTCATCAAGACTCTTTATGTCCCTCTGTATGTGACATAGGATAGGTTACATTTTTTCCCCAAAGGAAAAGCCAAATGTCCCAACATTGTTTATGTAACACCCCTCTTTTCCTTCCAGTAGAAATGCCAATATTGCTATAACCCAAATCTAAGCATCTACATGAATGTGTTTGTAGATTCTCTATTAGAGAATGTTTTGCTATCTTGGAAGACAAATTTCCCCCCTAATTATTCATCTTTTCTAAATGATGTGTCTATCCTTCTATAGTCTTTTATTGATAAGAACTTACAATCAGCCTGTCAATCTTCATAAAAAATCTCCTAGGAACTCTTTTTTTTTTTAAGTTTATTATTTTGAGAGACAGACACAGAGAAAGAGACAGGGAGACAGACACAGAGACAGAGAGAATGAGTAGGGTTGATGCACAGAGAGAACCCCAAGCAGGCTCAGTACTGTCAGTGCAGAGCCCGATGTAGGGGTCGAACTCACAAACCATGAGGCTCGAACTCACGAACCATGAGATCATGACCTGAGCAGAAACCAAGAGTCAGACACTTAACTGAATGGGCCACTCAGGCACCCCCCAAAATCTCCTAGCAATTCTGATAGCCATTGAACTGAATTTATAGGCTGGTTTTGAATAAGTGGCATATTTATATATTGAGTCTGGAAACACATTATGCCTTTCCATATAGGTCTTTCTGTATTAACTCCAATAAGGATTTATAGGTTTGGATGTAGCTCCATAGTTACTTCCTCTATCTGCTGCTTCTTGGAGTGCCTCTAATCATTCCATCCATCATGGCTATGTTCTCCTGCATGGATATGTCCACTTTCTATGCTTCTGGAATCTCTTTCTGAAATTTCTGGTATTTATCTTTATTTTTCATGCTATTGTGGATTCCAGAAGGAGAGGATATTTTGCCTGTTTACAATCTTTTCTGTCATATCATGGGGTTTGTTGCAGGAGGAAATGTAGCCATACGTGCTCTACTTCTTGACCCCATCTCTTAGCTTTGTGTGGTGTATGTACGTAGAGGAGACAAGCAGTTTGGAAATAATGCAACCAACCCATCAAGGACAACAGCTAGGGAGCAAGCTCGAGACTCAGATCACAAGTCATGTCTCCACATAGAAGCTAAAGATTCCGATCTAATTAACGGAGATAAAGTATCTTCAAGCATCCTCTCAAACACCATGGGTCATCTTCAATCTTAATAAGAACATCAGTATTTCATCAAAGGAAAGAAATCAAGGAGTCAACCCCCCCAAATGTTGTGTTCCTTGCCTTCTTCTTTCATTGCTCTTTCCCCCTAATGTTTTATTATAAAAATTTCAAAGTTTACAGTGAACATCTACACATGCCTTGTGTACAGTTTATCATTAACATTTTACTCCCTTGTTGTATCACATCATTACCCACATACTCACTTCTCTATTAATCCACCTGATTTTTTATGCATTTCAAAATGAATTGCAGATATCAGTCACTGTACCCTACAACTTTAGCATGCATATAATTAGCTGCTGTTCAATGTTTATTTTCTTTTCATGTAAAATTTATATACATGTGCACAACTCTTAATCATACATTCACTGAATTTGACGAATGAATACATCTGTGAAGCCCTAGTCCCTGTCTAGAGACAGGACACCACCATCACCTCAAAAAGTTCCCCACGCCCTTTCCACCCACTGTCCCATCACCACCTCCCCAGAGTTAACCATGGTTCTGATTTTCCCGCTCCTGATTGGTCTTCCCCGTTCCAGACTTTCACTTAAATGGCCCTGGAACTTTACGCATTCTTTTTTGTAACTCTTCTTTCACTTAGCATGATAGTGTTAAGGTTCTTGCATTTTGTTGCATGAATCAATAGTTTGTTGCTCGCTATGGCTCATTGGTATTCCATTGTGTAAACGTGGCAGTTTGTTCAACCATCCTACTATTAATAGACACCTAGGTTATTTCCAGGGTGAGGCTATTGTGCATAAACCTGCACTATATAAACTTTTTGTAAACATGTTTCCATTTCTCATGGATAAATGCCTAATAGTGGAATTTGTGAGTCATGGTGTAGGTGTGTGTTTACTTTTATTTTTGAAAACTGCCATTTTCCCATAGTGGTGGTACCATATTTTATTCGCATCAACAATGCATGAGACATATGGGTGCTCCACATCCTCGCCAAACTTGACAGTAAGTTATTATCACTTTAATTGGCCTTTCTCGGATGACTAATGATCTTAAGACATTTATTGTATGCATATCGGCCATTCACATGCCTACTTTGGTGAAGTGGCTATCCAAATCCAAAAATATTTTATTCGGTTATTTGTCTTTTTTATTATTGAGCTGTGGGTGTTCTTTATATAACCTGAATACCAACCACTTGTCAGATTTAGGTTTTGTGAATATTCTCCACATCTGTGGCCAGCCTATTTGCTTTCTTAATAGTGTTATGTGAGCAGAAGTTTTAAATTTTGATGGTCTGATTTGTCAATTTCTCATGGTCATTGCTTTCTGTGACCTAAAAAAAACTCTGCTCGTGTTCTGAATCACAAAGATATTCCTCTATATTTTCCTCTAAACCACTGCAGTTTCCACTTTACTTTAGTCAGATCCATATAGATTTAGCTTTTATGTATAATTTAAGGTAGTGATCAAGGTTTATTTTTTTTCCCGTAGAAATATTGTTATTCCAGAATCATTTGTTGAAAGGAACTTCTCCCCCACCCCCATTTCCACACTGGATTGCTTTGGTACTTTTATCAAAAGCCAAATGTCCATATACGTGTGGTTCTGTTTCTATACTCCCTATTCTGTAACACTGATCTATGTATCTACTCTTATGTTGATACCACACTGTTGTGCTTGTTGTAACTTTATCCTTAGTCATTAAGTAAGATAATGCAACTTCTCTAACCTTATTCTCCTTCTTCACAATGGCTTTGTATATTCTAGGTCATTTATGTAACCATATAAACTTTAGAATCTGCTTGTCTGGGGTGCCTGGGTGGCTTAGTCAGTTAAGCATCTGACTCTTGATTTCGGCTCAGGTCATGATCTCATAGTTTGTTTGGGATTTTCTCTCTCTTTCTCTCTCTCTCTCTGCCCCTCCCCTACTCTCTCTTGCTCACTCACGTGCTCTCTCTCTCTCAAAAATAAACAAATAAACATTTAAAGAAAAACTAGAATCTACTTGTCAATTTCTACCAAAAAAATCTGCATTCAACCTTTAGATAAGTTTAGGAAGATAATTATCTTAAAATGGTAGATATTATGTTATATATACCTTACCACAATACAAAATTTAAGTTAATTATGCTAAGTATGTAACTTAAACAAGGCATTTCAAGTTTAAGTTGGAAAAAACTGCAATGAACGTAAACAAATTTCAAGAATTTCATATGCAAAAGAAAAATGCTTTCACAGGACCACTATAAAAAAAAAAGGACCACACTGATGATTTCTAGAACAGCAAAGTATAAAACAGAATATCTCTAAAAGAAGGAAGAAGAAGAACAATGTATTTTAAAGACACGTTGAAGGACACATTTTAAAGATACATTAATCCTTCATCTAGAGAAAGGATTCTACCCACACATCCCAGTGCAATGCTTCTGCAACTTCAATGAGCAAAACAATCACCTGAGGGTCTTAGAGAACATAGTCTTAAAAAGATCCTGGGATGTATGGAGCCTGTGATTTGTAACAAACTTAAGACTTCTACTTCACTTATATTAATTAACTGCAGTAACAAATGGTATAAAATGTGTCGAATGTGGGAAAGATGATGGTGGATCTTATTAAGGATCTGTGGCCTAGTTCCATATAAATGGGCATCTCATGAACAGAGTGCCCCTATAGCACTAACAATAAAACATCACTCTAAAGGCACACAGGACAGAGTGACAATATGGACCAAATTCACGAACATTGTGCCTCCCTCTGCCATACATTCCTCTTGGCTAATTTCTAGTGAACCCAACTGTCCTACAGAAGGGATAAAAAATCAGTGTTTCTTATTAAGGGCCAATGGCAGCCTCCGTTAACTGATCATGAGGTACTTCCTCACGGAGTCTAGATTTAGAGACTGTCTGAAAACGAGATTTGGTATCAGCACAGAAGCTGACGCCTATTCGCCCTCCCTTTCTATCACAAGATGGAGAGCATCTGAGATGACAGCCAGGGATTGTCTGTTCCATTCAGGCAAAGATCTAAATGAAGAACATAATCAATAGAATCTGGGCAAACATGTCTCAGTCCATTTTCCCTACAATCCTTGGATGACAGCCAACTAACAAGGACTTCTGTATACAAAAGTAATGTCTACAGAAAATAGTTTTTTTTAATTTTTTGTTTTATTTTTGAGACAGAGGGAAACAGAGCAGGAGCAGGGGAGGGGCAGAGAGAGAGGGAGACACAGAATCCGAAGCAGACTCCAGCCTCTGAGCTGTCAGCACAGAGCCCGATGCAGGGCTCCAACCCACGAACCATGAGACCGTGACCTGAGCCGAAGTTGGATGCTTAATCGACTGAGCCTCTCAGGCGCCCCTGCAGAAAATACTTTAAATTGCATCACTTATTGACATTTTTCTGGAAGCATGACTTAAAGATGCTCCTTTCCTATGGTGACATATCCCCTTTGACCTAAATAGTGACTCACCTGACAATTAATGCAGACCCCTCCACCTGCATAGACACCTTGGATATTCAAGCTTGCCTGCTGCCTCTCGACATCAGGATCGTAGTAACAGTCGATGGCATGACCGTGGCAGTTGCATGCTGAAAAAGCCACTCTGAGTTAATATTCCATCATTACAATGAGACACTTAAAAAATTCTCCTAGATAGGATTACCACTCATTCAGCCATAAGAAAGTCTATTCTGGAACACCATACTCTCAGGGGAAAGTTTTAGGGATTTTTCACACAAAGACTAACCTGTAACAATATGCAATGAACAGCTTCTTACATTTGATACTGAGTGGGAGAGGTTTCTCTTTTAAAAAAATAAATATAATGTATAATTACAACAAATGGAGATAAACCAAAATGCCAAGTATGCTTCATACACAATGAGAATGTTACTTCTACCACTACTACTACTACCAACAAGAACAAGTGAGCTCTTGGTACACTGTGAAAAGTGTTTTATGTGCAGTATCTCATTTAATGTATGCAATAACTCTCTAAGGTAGGTACTATTATCTCCAGAGCCCAAATGGGGAGGCTGAGGCTTAGAGAGGTTAAAGGGTGTCAGTGGTAAGAGGCAGAATCCTGATCTGTATTTGACTCTAAAAACTACTCCCTCTGTCAACAGTGTCGGTTTGTCATCTCAGAACTATTTATGGTAGCAATAAACTGGAAATAATCTTAATGTCTAACTATAAGGAAATGGTAAGCAAACAACAGCATATTTGCTTGACTGTCAGTTCTATGAAGGCAGAGATACCTCATACTTTGTTTGCAATAGAACATAGTCCCCACCACCACCCCTTCCCCCAGCACATAGTGAATATTCAACAAACACTTGTTGGATGTGCTTAAATCCAAAGAATGACAATATGTGTGCCATCCAAAAGTATGTCAAAGAGTTTTTAATAATATGGGGAAATATCTACAAGCATTGAGTGAAAAAGAACAGGATATAAAATTGTAGAAATACTTGTGTAAATAATCTAATATACATTAAATAATAAGGCTAAAGTCTGTATGAACAAAACACTAAAAGACATAACAAACTATTAAGAGAGGTTCTCTTTGAGGGCATCGGGGTGGCTCAGTCATTTAAGCATCTGACTTCAGCTCAGGTCATGATCTCATAGTTCGTGAGTTTGAACCCCACATTGGGCCATGTGCTGACAGCTCAGAGCCTGGAGCCTGCTTCAGATTCTGTGTCCCCCCTCTCTCTGCCCCTCCTCTGCTTTCTCTCTCTCTCTCAAAAATGAATAAGCATTAAAAAAAAGAGTGGTTCTCTTTGGGCAGAAAAATTATTGGCAATTCTACTTTTTTAAATAATAAAAATTATCTACAAGTAATGTATAACACTTCTAAAACTAGCAAATAGAATTTAAAACCCATTTAGGATTGTCATCATTGCCAAGATGAAAAAGATCTAACATGAGTAAAATTTTTATTCTCTTTTAGAGAGAATATATATTCATTACTTTCCACATAGATCAAATCTTCCAGGTCTTTCTAATAATTTGTATGTTTTAATCAAGTTCCCACGTAAATCTGTTATGGAAGAAGACTGAGTTAGAATTTCAAGTAACCCTGTGTGTAACAGGCTGAGCACCTTCTTATTTTCATTTCTTCAGTGGTGCCATGATTTAAAAAAAAATTCAAGGCATTCATATTTACTACATTAGTTATTTCTCAAGAATTCTGTTCGTTTTGAATTGCACTAATTCAAATGCAATTTAGAAAGCATCTAATGAATGGATCTTAATAGGTCTAATTTCCATATCCTGTTTTTTGTCACTTGTGATCACTCTGACAAGTTTACACAGCTTAAAAACTTATGATGGGAAATTTTTTAATTTTCCTATGTGCTGGAGTTAATAAGCATGTCATGCATTCACTGAAGGATTCCACTAATCTAGAAAACCAACCAAACTGCTAATGTTGGAGTTCATATGATAACACTCATTCAGTCAAAATGTCCTAGACTGGTACTCAAAAGCCCTGGAAGAAACCATTCCTGATCATTACCTTTCCCTCTTTCTGATCCCATTATCCAGGGGTGAGGAACGAGGAAGTCACTGAGAGGGAATCTGTTAGCTGTGAAAATGAGAAGGGCCAACCTGGTAACAATCGTGGACCTAGACAGAGATGCACCTGGGCGTCCAGCTTGGGCAGTATCAACACTTCACAACAACGTTAGAACCTCTCAAAGCACTTTCCGAACTCCTCAATAAAAATCCTTTTTAGTGTTTGCCAGCCAGAGACCATATCAGTCTTAACTCTTAACAGTTACAAAAAACATTTAGCCAAAAAAATAGAAGGTATAGATTCTTTCTTTCCCACCTAGCTCAACAAACCTGGATCTGAATACTTTTTGGTCATTTAAAACAGGCAAACCATCTTCAAATGCTAAAAATATACAGGAAAAAATAGCCCACAGTCTCCAAAGCCAATAAATAAAACTTACAAAAATGTTTTCAGCAACTGACATAAATATGTGCTTTCCTAGATCAGTTTAAGAGAAAATTTTCAGTTGGATGTCTTAGGGCTTGTTAAAAGTTTTCTTACGTTATATTACACACCATGAATAAAAGCAGCCATTTTCATCTTTTTTCCTTCCTTCTCTGGTCCCCTTCACCCTGGACCTGCCTCAATCCTACTGCAGAATCCTCACCGCTCCCTGCGTCCTGCCCTCAGTATAGACACCAATCTCACTACCTTCTCCTAATCTCTGTCTCAAAATAGTTAGGATCCCTATCTAGTACTGCATCCTAAGAAATGGTGAGTGTTTACAATTTAACAGTGGCTACGCTGTATTTTAGACGGCTAAAAAAGGAGAGGCCAGCATTACGTGAATGCTTAATACATATTAGCAATTACTACTGCTGTTATTTTTGCTCTCATGTTCATATCTGAATTTGGAATGGGGCACTTTTGCCTCCAGTCTGTGAGTTTTCCATTACAGACCTGAGTTCCTAAGCCTGACAGGACCCCATCCTCTTCATAAACTCCCGAGTGGGGGGAGGTACTTAGCACCAGTCCTCAGGGAGAAACAGGGCAGAAGTGTGGGCGGGGCCTCGCTTCCTGGTGCCTCTCCCCCAGCGCTCACCTTCACACTCATTGCTCCGCTCCCACGTGGCGGGCCGCCAGCGCCTCTGATTGTATCCGGCACAACAGCGATCACACGTCTTCCCACAGGTGTGGTGCAGGCATTCACACCGAAACCTGGGCATGTGAAGCACATCTCAGTTATTCAAACGTTCTGATTAAGATGAATAGTTCCTGTGTGAACACCTGACCGTCATCAGAGTTACCCAAGGTACCATTCACAGAATACTTAGGAAGCACATTGCATATATCACTTCAAGTCCCCCTCTCATCCTGCCTATCATCTTTATCTTATAGATTGTGACACTATAAGATTTGGAGAAGCCAAAACACTTGCCAGAGGTCAAGTGATGATAAACGGAGAGCCAGACTTCAAACCTAAGTTCGTCTGACTCCAACGTCCCAGCTCTTTCTTCTGTACCACCGTAGGTAACAGGCAGTGAACCCAGGAGCAAGCAAGTGCTGAGTATACTAGAATGTGTTCAGTCACACATCTTCACAAGGATCCTGAGCAGCCCTGTGAGAAAGGTCAGCTCAGGTTCCTTGCTCTCAGCCTGGGGTCATGCACAGAGATCCACCAAATCCAAGAGCCGGTTTCTAACAAGATCTCAGAAAACCCTGCTCCAAGAGGCTGCCCCAGATCCAACAAACAGCTCCTGGCAGGGCCAAGAAACTGAGATTACTCAGCAAGGCAGAGGGGTAACAGTCTAGAAATCTGCATTCAAAGAATTACACATTGGCCTTAAAATGTTTCCAAGTTAAAATAAAAACATTGCCATGGTATTGGAGAACTCCAGGCTCTGTGCTCTCACTCATCTGTGCTTGAAAGAGGATTCAGAACAGCTGCTGCTGTGCCTGTGGGAATTCTCCCAACTCTTCTGAGGGAAAAGGGGGTGGGGGTGGGGGATGGCATATACTCAGTTATACTCCAAAGAGAAGGTATCATCCCTCTCCCAGTGGCTGCCTGTTAAAGTAAATGGACACAGATTTCACTGACCACACTTTCATCGTTGCTAGAATCCACATGGACTTTTATCAGAGAGACAATTGCAGCTCACTGCCAATAACGTATTTGCATAAAGTGAACTGAAAGAATTTAGGGAAGACTGCTTGAAGAACATATATTCCAAATACTCTCATTGACAGATAAAAAGTTTTTTCTACTCTTGCAAAAGGAAAAATAAAGGATGGGTACCAGTTTGAATCATACTGGTACCCACAAAGAATTGCTTAAAGATACAAATCAGATGAACATAAGGGAAGCAAAAATAATATAAGAACAGGGAGGGGGATAAAACAGAAGAGACTCTTAAATATGGAGAACAGACAGGGGGTTGCTGGAGGGGTTGTGGGGAGGGGGGATGGACTAAATGGGTAAGGGGCATTAAGGAATTTACTCCTGAAATCATTGTTGCACTATATGCTAACTAACTTGGATGTAAAGTAAAAAATAAATCATTAATAAAGTGAAAAAAAAGTAAAACGTCTCTGCTAAATGCTGTTCATGGGGAATTATCTATTCTAAACAAAACATCGAAAGAAAACTATTACTATATCTAGCATCCAATCATTTCCAGCCACAAAAGCATCCCTCTTGTATTGATAACACGAGTGTCTACAGTTGCTGAACACTTAATATCCATGCATCTTATTGTATGTAAAAAAGATCTCAATTAAAAACAAAATGGGTGCACCCAAGTTCATGGCAGCGTCCTTCACTATAACCAAAAGGTGGAAGTAACCCAAATATCCATCAACAGATGAATGGACAGGTGAAATATGGTATATACATAATGAAATATTATTCATCCTTTAAAATAAAGGAAATTCTGACACAGATTACAACGCAAATGAACCTTGAGGACATTATATGAAGTGAAAGAAACCAGTTGCAAAAAGACAAATACTGTGTGATTCCACTCATATAAAGTACCTAGAGTCGTCAAATTTGTAAAGACAGAAAAGAATAAAGTGGTTGTCAGGGGCTGGGGAAGAGGAATGGGGAGCTGTTTGTTGTTTAATAGGGATAGTTTCAGTTTTGCAAGATAAATTGAGCTCTGGAGACTGTCTGTACAACTTGACCCTACTGCACTTAAGCCACTACCACGTAAAAATGGTTAAGATAGTAAACACTACATTTTTACCGCAATGTGGTATTTTACCACAATGAAAAGAAGAAAGGATTTGAAAACGTATACTCCCAATCTCATCAGACCAGGGGTGACAAACAGGTTTTATTTCTCTTGCTAACTCTTATCAATTATTCGTGGATGCCTGGGGCACTACCTGGGTATGAGGGCCCACACCCAGATCCCTGTGATTGATTAGCCATATCTGCCACGGGCTGGTTGGGGAACGTGGAAGCAAGTGCAGAGCCAGAGGAGGGGAGAAATACACACACCATTTATTTGTTGACAGTGAAACATTCCTATGGAAGGCAAGAACTTAGAAATATTTAATGACACTCAAACATCTACTGAAACAATGAGACATTCACAGCAAGGCTGAAAAATATGTGTACAATGTACTTACAATTTTTCAGGATTGTTTGCATTGCACTCTTCTGCATGGCCGTTGCAAACACACCGCCCACCAATGCTGATGTCCTTTATGCTGTAATAATACTATATAACAGAAGACAGTAGTCTCCGTTTTACTAAACAGCAACAAATTTCGCTCTACTCATATGTAACTCACACCTGTATCGACCTTCTTCCCTTCCACCCTGTATTCTTGAGCCTACCTTAAATCAAAAGGGAGCAGCATTTGGATGTAACTTCTCTTATAAAATAAAACACTCCTCAATCAAATGTCATAGCATATTGCTGAAATTGTGTATTTTTAAAAGTCCAAGGCTTTAAAAGAATGGAGGGAAATTGCCTTGGAAAATAAGCACACTCTAGTATAGCCTGTTGGAAAAGGATTAAGGGACTCCCAAGTCACTTTTCTATGTCAGTCTGGGTTTCATAAATCCAACACATTTATTTACCAAAAACAACTTTCTAATATCAAAAACGTTGCACCCAGTACGTGCAGGCTCAGGAAAAGGAAAGAATATTTACAGCAATGGAGCAGATACAGTGCCGAGGCTGGCCGGGCCACCAGCAGCTGTCAAAGCCGGGCTAGCTCAGGGTTAATAAGAACGAAGGCAGCGTTCAAGTTCCCAAGGGCCAGATAGAGGAGGCTTCAGACTCTGCTGGGGATCAGCCCCTAGACAGGCCACAGATTTGGGAAGCCATGTCAGCGTCCAGGCACGGCCCCCAGTATGCTGGAGACTTCCCAACTAGCAACGACAGGTGGCACTATCTGCCAGCTCCTTTCCTTCTCAGACTTGGCAGGAGTTGCACATGGCCCAGAGAGGAATCTAGGGGTGTAGAATCTTTCTCATGAGGCCCTGCTGCCAGCGAAAAGAAGTTTTTGAATTCACAAGGACAAGAGTTTTTTGTATCTTTGTGTCGCTGCTGCTGCAATCAGTCACTTCTTAAAGCCCTCTATCCACTCAGTGGAAAGCTTCTGTTCTGATTTCCAACGAACACCTGTTAAAGTGTCTAAGCATCCAGCCAAAGTCTCACTAGGTCTGAAGATATTAACAATGCCTGTTGTTAATATGGATAAATTCAGTATTAAAGGGTTTTCTAGGACAGGTTAACACTAGGAGCTCTCGTGCAGATCGTCACAGAAGTTTCTCTCTACACATGTGTTAAGGGCAGCAAGCAGCAAGGGAGAGAAACACTCAGACTTCACCCCAAGCAGCACATGAGAGTGTGATATTCTGGTATATTCTGTTCCTCCACTTCAAAAGGCAACCTACGTTGGCATGAGGAGCATCCAGATTATATGTGAGATGAGCCTTCACAGAGAAAACTACATTCACCTAAGTAAAAAATATACATACATATGAGTACAAATCTTGCAACCTCAGAAAAGACTATTAAAGGAAAATGATGGTGAGGTACATTTGTGTCGAGGCTCCGCAAAATATCTGGGAACTGGAAAACCTGGTCTGGGTTACAGTCTACCTGAAAGCCCAGCTCTCCCCTGTACATTTCATCCTGGTATCCAATGTAGGCCTCCCTACCGCAGCTCAGAGAGAGCTAAGGGGGCACAAAATGCAGCAGGCAAGCCACCTACACCCAAGATGACTTGCCTTTCTAGAAAACGATCAAAACTGTAACAAAACCTACTTATCTCTCTGCCTTCCTCTTCCAGCTCTCTGATATGGCCCACATGAGAAACCAAACTCTATAAGGTACCCTGTGCGTCTTCATTCACCCTCTAGGTCCACTCTCCAGGACCCCCTTTCTCTTTCTCTTGCTAACTTTTGCTCTAGGGCTGAACCCTATGGGCTACCACGAGGGTCTCTTGCCCACTGGCTTCCTGTTGGGTTTGGCCAATGGGAGACACCAGCAGATCAGAGGGTGAGAGAAGAGTGAGTTTAAGATATTTAGTCTGCTGACCCCCTCTCTGCCCAGGACGCAGGGGTACCATGCAAACACTGAGAGTGAGAGATGTTTACCCAATGCAGTAGGCAGCACTAGTGCTCACAACACCCACGTCCCCTCCACTGTGGCTGGATTACATCACCCGGCCTCCTGCTTATGGGTGGGGCTATGCCGCCAATTCTTGCCAATGGAGGTCACCTGTGCGGTCAGGAGCAGGTGGGTCCTCTCTATGCTCTCGCTCTTTCCTCATCTGCTGACCAGGTATAGAGGATCTAGAGGTGGACTCAAGGTACTACAGGATGCCTGTACCTCTACACAAAAAGAGCCTGGTTCCCTGAATGACTGCATGGAGCCAATTCCACCTGTTGACCCACATTGGACTGTGAGATGAACAAAAAATTAACCTGCATTTTGTTACGCCTCTGAGACTTGGGTATTATTTGTCATAATGGCAGGCTAACACCAGACGGGTGACTTCACCTTCTTTGAATAGAACGATTTTTCTTCAACAACTGAACTTCAATGTTACATCTAGGATTTCATACCAGAACCACTCCTATGCCGACACCATTACTGGCTATTAAGATTACTTGAAAGGCAGTTAATTTGATAAGCAAAAAAAGTAACAAAAACAGCTCAATAGACGCTTAGAAACACTACTCACCCGCCGAGTGACAGTTGGATCTCTCTGTGCTTTGGAAATGAGGTGTCCAAGAAGGGTGTTAGTTCGGAGAAAACACAGGCGGATGTTTGTAGCTTTGGTGAACTCTCTCAGGGTGTGAGAGAAAGTAAAATTTTTTGCACCTGGTCGACCATTTATCAAGGACACCACAATCTAAAGTAATCACACACAGAAGGGGAAAAAGTGCTTTCATGAAAATATAGCCACAAGGAAGTAAAAATAACATGCCCCAAAGCACTTGGTTTCTTTGAGCCGTTAGAGTTTGTAGGTGGTCTTGGATCTTGTTTATGTCTAAAAATATCATTGCTAGTTTTGTCTTCCCTTCCCGTTCCCAGTTTCAAATTCTGACTATCTCTCCTTAAAACCTGGGCTCTCAAAAAATGTTACCATTTCATTTCCAAATCCTTTGTTCTATCAGTGTAGTTATGGGGTTGTAATACTATGAAATGTTGAAAATATAATGTTAAAATCTATAAACAGGAGAAAACAACTTTTGGTTGAATCAAAGAAACAAAGCGAAAGTTACCTAAAAACCTAAATGAAGCTGAAAGACAGGAAGTCTCTAGCTGACTGGAAAAGACAAAAAGGTCTATGTAAAACCGAGGTTTGGTTTTTTGTTGTTTTTTCTTTTTAATTTTTTTTTAATGTTTTTATTTCTAGGAGAGAGAGAGAGAGACAGCGTGAGCCGGGGAGGGTCAGAGAGAGAGGGAGTCACAGACTGAAAGAGGCTCCAGGCTCTGAGCTGGCAGTCAGCACAGAGCCCGATGCGGGGCTCGAACCCACGAACCGCGAGATCATGACCTAAGTGAAAGTCAGACGCTTCACCGACTAAGCCACCCAGGGGCCCCTGAGGTTTGGTTTTAAAGCTTGACGTGATAAAGCCCAAGTGCCAACAATTAGAGACATGAACCACTCACCTATCATTGGAAGATACTGGATAGAGCTGCTAAGAAAGATCGCTCCACCTAAAACAGGTAGCCTGGCATCCTTAAAGAAGCTCATCTGAGGGGCACCTGGGTGTTTCAGTTGGCTAAGCATCCAACTCTTGATTTTGGCTTAGGTCATGATCTCATGTTTTGTGAGATCGAGCCCCACGTCAGGCTGTGCAGAGCCTGCTTGGGATTCTTTCTCCCTTTCTCTCTCTGTCCTTCCCCCTCCCCCCTTTGCAAGCACATGCACTCTCTCTCACTCTCTCTAAAAAATAAACAAACTTTAAAAAAAAAAGTTCATTTGTCATTCCCTTCATGCTCATGATGGCCTCACTTTCCATGGAATTCTTCTCCAATTTTCCCCATTCTGTCTTCCCATCTCCCATAACAATGGCTTAGCTGACTTCACTAGGACCAAATGCAACTTCAAAGGGACAGCAATTCTTTCCTCCCTTACAGATGATTCCCACCCTGCCCAGAAGGACCAGAGATTCCTCCCATCACCTACCCCTCATCTCCTCACTCTGAAGGGGGATATTTGTTTGTGAGGCAGTAGGAGGGGTCTTCACCTCAGTCACCAGCAACCCACTTTCTAAACACTCTACCAGAAAAGACAGTTTAAGACCTGTGCGCCTTGATTCCAGAATCCTGACTTCCAGAGAATTTGAGACCTCAAATAGAACCTCCAATGTCAATTATACCTCAATTTAAAAAAAAAAAAAAAAAAGGAATTTCCAACCCAACTCATTCTGGGAGTCTTTGATGTGATTCCTTTACTAGTTAATTCCAAGTTCTGGTTTCCATCGTGATCTATGTTAGATGTTGAAAGTGCAAGTTTCACAGTTACGAAAATGTTTATATCCTCATGTTCCTTTCTGAGTCCTATCTGTCCCATCCTCCCATATCAACTTACCTCACCATTTTCCAAAGGTACAATCCGGGAATATTCAGTAGTACAAAGTACATCGTCATCTTGGCTGATAGCCATATTTGCCTTCTGCCCAAATTGTTCCAAACAATCTACTTTAGAGTCTAGGAACAAAACATTTTAATACTATAAAATATTATCATCTTTTTGTAAATCTATTGAGAAATCTTATTTTTCCAGGGCGCCTGGGTGGATGGGTTGGTTGAGCCTCTGACTCTTGGTTTTGGCCCAGGTCATGATCTCAATGCTTCATGGGATCAAGCCCCACGTTGGGCTCCGCACTGACAGCATGTAGCCTGCTTGGGATTCTCTCTCTCTTTCTCTCTCTCAAAATAAATAACCATTTTTAAAACTAATAAAAAATAAAGAAATCTTATGTTTTCTTAACAAAATACATCAGAAGGAAAGAACAGAGAAGCATTTAAGATTTTTAGAAAAAAGCTTAGAATAAAGTTTTTAATTCATGAAAGAAAATACCATGTCAGGCCACTTACTTTCAACAAAAATGTCTGGAGATGTGGTTCTAACTCCTCCCTCCGCATTAGGCAAGTCTGCCCTCTAAGGAGCATTCATGGAAAGCCCAGTGCCTCAGTAAGCAAAATGCCTACCCATCTCACTGCATCATAGGCTTCAGAGACACTGACATCCTTTGTTAGTTGAAGATAACAGGGTCAAGGTAAACAATGTGAGATGCAGAATCCATGAAGAAGGAACTTAGTCCCTGAATCTACATAAAAGGGAACGGACTGGGGCTATGGCCCAGTTACAGGTACACTACTCCTTCCTAAACAGTGGTAAAAGCTTTATCGTAAAAGGCATTTCAACCTCAGTTCTGCATGTGTAGCCCTGGAATT
Organism: Hyaena hyaena; assembly: GCF_003009895.1. NCBI lineage: Eukaryota > Metazoa > Chordata > Mammalia > Carnivora > Hyaenidae > Hyaena > Hyaena hyaena. The sequence continues at coordinate 3,411,858 of NW_024080646.1, forward strand.
AATGCACACATGCTTGAGTAATAAGAATGTTCTGAGAGTAAACCAGAAAGTTAACACTGACCTGGAAAGTTAAAAATGAGCCAAACCAAGAGACTAATTTTCTAGTTAAATCCAGTGTGATCTGTTGCAAACAATTAAAGACCCTCATAACACAGTAATAAGCAAGATTACTTACGGGCAAAGTATTGCCAAGGTGAGTAGGTGCTGCCAAAGTCTACTGATCTTTCCAGGACCCAAAGATCAGGGCGAGGAGAATTTGCGAATTTAATTATAATATAGGCCACATGGAAAAGCTGATAAAACAAAGGAGATGCAGTTATTATACAACCATCCACCTTTATGTGATGCTGATTCAAGGCAACACATCTAACCACCCCTCTCCCAAGATCCAGATCCTATTTCTAACTCCCCGTTGGGCAACTCTGTCTCGGTGCAGACTTCAAGCTTTTCATGTTCAAAACTAAATCGTCATTTTTCTTTCTCCACCCAGATGTATACATCAATCTTTGTCACACCTTATTCATTTTACCCTTGATTTTTAACAAGCCTATACAGTATCTTAAAGTCTGTACCTTTGGAAAATTTTATATCAAGGAGCAAGCATCTTGTGCTAAGCCCTCCCAGGACCAAGAGCCAACAGTACAGTCCACAGTGTCTCCCAGGAGTGTCATGGCCTCTGGTTGGCTCCAGGTCTTGAAGAGCTCACAGCTGCAGAACTGAGAGCAAAGAAGCTCTTTGGTAGAGTAATATCACCTCTTCCCCGGCACCATCGCCACTGTCTCCTTTTTTCTGGATTTTTCTCCCTCTTTTTGATTTTCTCATTCATCCTCATTACTCTTTTGCCTATGACCAGGACTATGCAGAAGTATGGAAGACACACAGGAGACTTTGGTCCTTTCTTTGCCTTCCCCCTCGTAAATCCCAACATGCCTTCCACGATGGACCTCAGGCATCCTTGCAGGTCTACTCTTACCCCTTCCCCGAAAACTTATATGGCTTGGATTTTGAGCCCTGAAAGTCTATATATTTCCCAAAGAACCTGGTATGACAACAAATACAGGTGTTAAATGTGTTGACAGGTCAATGAATGAGGATTATCTCAATACCCCATGCTCTCCAACCCCCCACGCTCCCTGATCCCAAGTAACAGAGCCAACAGGGACTTTCAGAAGAGGACTCCTCCACCTTATAAACTAGCCCAATAGAGTAATTTGAACATTGAGTGCATCTAGTTAGAGGAGGAGGCAGTACTCAAACTTTGTGAGATCCTTTCATTTCTTAGGGACAAAATAAGGGAGTTTCCTCTTTATATGTTTTATATACAATGATATGGTAAAAGTCACATATTTTTAAAAAATAAAAAAGTCTAGAGGCACCTGGGTGACTCAGGTAGTTGAGCATCTGACTTTGGCTCAGGTCACTGTTCGTGAGTTTGAGCCCCGCATCAGGCTCTGTGCTGACAGCTCAGAGCCTGAAGCCTGCTTCGGATTCTGTGTCTCCCTCTCTCTGCCCCTCCCTCACTAGTACTCTGCCTCTTTCTCTCTCTCAAAAATAACCTTAAAAAAAAAAAAAAAGTCTTAGAACTAGTAGCTAGTTGTAAGTGTTCCAAACCTGGTACTAGAAGCCAAAATCTTTCAGACAATGGTTCTCAAATTTTAGTCTCAGGATCCCTTCACACTTCTAATGGTTATCGAGAACCTCTAAAACCTTTTGTTTATGTGGGTTATATGTCTAGGTAATGTACCCATATTAAATATAAAAGCTGAGAAAACTGAAAAATCTATTACTAATTCACTTAAAATAATAAACTCACTACATGTTAACATAAACACCATATTTTTATTAAAAAATTACTATACTTTCCAAAACTTAAAAACTGTACAGAGAGAAGTGGCTTTGCTTTAAATTTTTAAAGTCACTTTATTTTTTTAATTTTTAAAAAAATTTTTTAACATTTATTCATTTTTGATAGAAAGAGAGACTGTGAGTGGGGAAGGGGCAGAGAGAGAGGGAGACACAGAATCCAAAGCAGATTCCAGACTCTGAGCTGTCAGCACAGAGCCCGATGCGAGGCTCGAACCCACGAGAGGTGAGATCATGACCTGAGCCAAAGCCGGACACTCAACTGACTGAGCCACCAGGCGCCCCTTAAAGTCTCTTTAAATGTGTGCATTAATAGAAGACAGCCGGGGGCGCCTGGGTGGCTTAGTTGGTTAAGTGTCCGACTTTCGCTTAGGTCATGATCTCGTGGTTCCTGGGTTCAGGCCCTGCATTCGGCTCTGTGCTGACTGCCAGCTCAGAGCCTGGAGCCTGTTTCAGTCTGTGACTCCTTCTCTCTCTGACCCTCCCCTGCTCACGCTGTCTCTCTCTCTCTCTCCTAGAAATAAATAAAACATTAAAAAAAAAAAAAAAAGAAGACAGCCGGATTCTCTTATCTGCTTCTGTATTCAGTTTGTTGTGTCATATTGTTTTGATTGACGTGTTTAACGAAAATCTGGCTTCACATAGACCTGTTACGGGAGAACGGAAGATCTCAAGGCTTGTGGACCTCCTGAAAGGTCTCGGGGACCTCAGTGGGTTTTAAGCCACACTTTGAGAACCACTGCTCTTGGTCACAGAGATTACCCTTTGTCCTTCCTAGAAGCCCCTTGTCTTATTCTCTGCAGAAGGAAGAACTGTCACACCAATTACTGAAAACCCTAAATTCAACCAGTTCTGTCCCAGTCAAACACTTGTTCTTTGATCTTGAAAAAAAGCTGTGTCCCTGGCTCAGATTAATGTTTCCAGATCGTTTACTGATCCTTGGAAATAAATAATCCAACCTCATGGAGAAAAACTAATTAGGAATTGTAAGGGACTCTGAAAACCATAAAGCGATACCTAAAGCTAGAAATAATTTCCAAAAGACACACCCCATTATTACATAGTGAAGGAATTCATAGGAAATCCCAGAACTCCCAAGTTTAGAAAATCACTACAAATGTATTTCCCTGAAAACTATTTGCATATCTCTTAGATGGCATCAAAGTAAGACCGCCTTTAGATATGAGTAAGATAGGATAAAAAGGAAACATTTTTGGATACAGGAATCATTCAAAGCATGCTTAACTTCTTCCCTAAAGAGCTTACAATCACAGCATACACACACCCCAAAAACAAAGTATTTACTTAATAGCTTATGATCTAACAGTTACTATATTCCAGGTACTACATGAGATATCTCACAACATTCTCTCTCAAGAGGTTAAGTAATATGTCCAAGTACTCTAGGCATAAAAATCCTGAGCGTATATGTATTCTGCTCACTGATCATTAGTTAAGCCATAGAACCTAAGAGGTACTTAATACCTGACCTGTTTCATTGTAGGGGAAGTAAATTATCAAAAAACTTCCAAATACCATTATTTCCAAACATCCTAAGATTCCATTATAGGGATCCTGGAGAAGGGGAGATATGTTTTAATACATATCAAGGATTATTTGAGTGCACTGGTTTTCCAAAGTTGCACTAATTTTAGTAAGCTCACTGATCCCACCAACTCATCTTCCAGTGCCCATGGGATGGGATACCCCTTCCATTTTCATCTGAGGAACTGGTTTCCGAGGTTCCTCAACACATGTTTGAGTGCCCTAACCATTGCTGGGGGCGCTTTGTTTCTTCTGACTCCACTTGCACGACCAGACCCTACGGTTTGCGCTGTATAACCTGCAGTCAGTTCTCACCGAGAACTCCAGCTCTGCCGCAAATGTCCTCTGAGATTCTACATGTCACTACAAGGCACAGTGAGTGGTTCCTGAAGTAGGTTTACAGCTCAGGTCATGCAAGTCCAACCAACAGGTAGGAATTTTTTTTTTTTTTTTACCTGATCATTTAAAATCACTTGCCTTTTAAATGACTCCTCCCAGGGCCACCTGAGTTGCTCAGTGAAGCATCTGACTTTGACTCAGGTCATATCTCACAGCTTGTGAGTTTGAGCCCCGCATCTGGCTCTGTGCTATGTCATCCTCTCTCTCTGCCCTCCCCTGCTCTCTCTCTCTCTCTCTCTCAAAAACAAACATTGTAAGTAAATACACACACACACACACACACACACACACACGGCTCCTTTTGTTAAACTCCCATTATGAGTTACTTATGTTTGCTCCTTGATCGCTCAAAATTCTTCGAGGCATTCATGAGTGACATATGAGATTCATGGACATAAAGATGGGGACTTCATGAGGTTAGAAAGTACCAGACTATGAAATCTCTAGATGCAAAATGGCAACAGCAGAACTGTGCATTTTCAGAGAAATAATACTTGGGAATCAAAGGAAGAAATGACCAGGAAGGACTGAGCTGTAGTCTTCTCTCCATGTGATTCTGGAAGAGATGAAGAGGGCTCAAACTTTGTTCGTGATCAATCAGTTGGGGACGCAAAGTAGTCTTTTAAATAATATTTTAAGAAGAAGATAATAATCATAATAGGTAATGAGGCACTTTGACCTCAAACGCCTTTAAAGTGAGCAGATGAGACAAGATGGTACCATCTGACCTTTGCTTCTCTGCCAATGCTCCCCATTCTGAAGCCTCTGAAATCCCAGCTCACTGCAGCCCATCATTTCAGAGCCTTCCCAGATGGCACGCAGTACATGTTCAATAAATACTGTGGATGGATGAATGGATGGATGGATGCAGGCATGGATGAATGCATGGACGGATGAATATTAAAGTTGTGTAGCTGCCTCCAAGTTCAGGAGGCAGAGGGGAACCCCTGAGTGTCCCATCTAGGACCCAAGCTCAGCAGTGGACTGCTACGGATGTAGGAGAACCCCCTGCAGTGAATCCTTGCCTTGTCACCTGCTGGGCACGTGACTCAAGCACCTTGCTGATCCACTCTGAGATTTTATCTCCTGGCACATAAAATGGTAACATAAAATGATCATAAAAAATATTGGTTAAGTAAATAAGGAGCAATAACATCCATGTCATATACAAAGTTTATGTTCTCATCTAAAACAGCATCCATCATGCTCTGTGACATAGATTCACTTTCATCTGTTGTTCCCACATTTGAGTCTTAATCACTCCTGTGTCCACAGAATAGGTGCTTAATAAATGCTCGTAAATTGAAATGAAATGGATAAACGGGACACGCGAAATTGAAAAGTGCTATGCAAATGTATTTAAAGTCACATCCAGAATTTGCTTCTCACTCAACTAAATAGTATACCCTCCACCAAAATAGTCTTAAGTTTATGATATGAAATCAGTCTGCTCTAACAGCTTGAAGTTTTGAGAAACATATGGAGTAAAATGTCTAATTTACTTTTTCCAGCATTTTATTTTGCATGATTTTCAACCCTACAGGAAAGCTCAAAGAATGGTACAATGGATATTCATACACTTTTCACTGGATGCACAAAACGTTAACATTTTGCCACACTTGTGCTCTCTCTCACACACGCTCTTTCTGCACGTGCATGCACACATACTCTCTCTTTTCGAATCTTTGCAAGTTAGTTTCAGACATCATTATGCTTCAACTCTAAATATTTCAGCAGGTATATCACAAGAACACAGACGTTTCTATACACACTTAACATTTTGATGCCTAAGAAGTTTTACCATTTGTACAAAAATATTACCTAACACACTGTCCATATACCAGCTTCCTTGATTCTCCTAAGAACACCCATGGGATTCCAATCCAGGACTACATGCACCACGTACTTATCAAGTCTTTTGTGTCCTATAACCTAGAGCACCCCCCATGGTTTTTGTCTTTCCTGACATTAAGAAGAGTCCAGGTCCTTTCTATAACAGAAGGTTCCACAATCTGAGTTTGTCTGATTATTTTCTCATGATCTGATTCAGAAGAAGCAGTTTGGCAAGACTGCTCCCTGAGTGACCCTTTCTTCTCATGGCATCATGCTAGAGGGCACGAGGTGCCACGTGGTCCTATTATCAGTGATGCCATGTTTGATCCTATGTCTCAAGAGTTATCCAGCAGACTTCCCCATCGTTATCTTTTTGCCTTTGTCATTAATCAGTAACCGGAAGAGAGGCACCTTGAAACATTTATTTTTATTAGCTAAATTGTAAACATTTCCACTCTCCATGTAAAATTATGAACACAAGTTATGAAAAGTCAGTTCCAAAATATGGAACCAAACCAGTAAACTTCTTCTGTGCCTGGTGCCCATTTGGAAAACTTATCTAAGGAGCTAATTTTATAGAAAAAAAATGTTAATTGAGAAGGAAAAATGCAGATTGAGTGAAACTAAACTATTTTAGTAACTCTGTTTGAGATTCCATACAACCCTGTATGGATTGTCCTCATAAAACAATCAAAGTCAGTGATGAAAATATAACTCAGCTGGCCTGAAGAAGGATCCTTTTAATCCTGGTCCTCAGAACACATCTGCCAAAGGCACCGCAAAGGCACCCTGTTCTTGTGGGTTTATCATCACCTGGGGCTGATAACCCCAGTCTCTGGCACCATCAAAATGAGTGTGCTCAGCTCAGGAGCAAAGTCACTTTGTCCCACCGTGCCTCTTACTATCTCGCAGAAGCACCTGCTCACCTGTGGGGAGGGAAGGTGGATCATCCCAGAAACTTACAGGAAGGGACTCAAGAGGTCCCTAGGTCCACCACTCACCCAATTTAAGAACCTTCACCCAAGAATCTCTTTTTGAGAGGAAACCCACTGCATTGCTGCCATGTTCCAGCCATTATGCTTCCTTGGTGTTTTGTCAAAAACTTTCTCTCGTAGATCCACTTCCCCTGCCTTGGAATAACACAGATTTCTACTCTATCCCACAGGACAGTCTACCCAGGGTTTACATACCAACACCATGTCTCCCTGGATTCTTTTTAAGGAATTAAGGTTCCAGTCAGCAGGAGGCAAAGATGAGGGTAGAAACTGGGAAGGAGAATCAAGAGTCTCTCGCTTCCTCATTAAAAATAACTACAATAAAAAAAAAATAACTACAATAGCCTAAGAAATAACAACCCTAAAGCAACAATGAGTCTAAAGATTTGGAACACTCCAATGACTTGGAAAATGACAAGCCTACTATTTTTTTAAAGGAAGATTTCAAGGAAAAAAACCCCTGAAATGTAGAGAAAAGGTCAAACACTCACATCTATATTTTATTACTGATGAATTCTTAACTCAGGAGAAAAAAATAATTAATAACATACAGCGTGATTCTCAGTCTTTGTGGACCTTAAGCATTATTCCCAAAGTAGACTCAAAGTCCAGAATTTGAGACTAGTGCATGTTCCTCAAGAACATTTCACCTAGAAGTCACAATTTACAAAATGGATTTGGTGGTGGTTTCAAATAAGCTAAAGCCTCCTGGAACCCAAGAACTGAGTCCAATTTCCTAATGACAACTTATACTTTATCCCCCTCTGTGTGGTTACTCTAACTCTCTGAGGCTTTTTTTCTTTTTTCATCTAGACCTGATTTTCCCTGTAAAACACAGGGAGTTTTCTGTAAGAAAATTGCCCGTGGCATTTGGTTCACTCACTGATCTGAAAAGCAGCCTAAGAATTTGTCTGACAAACTATACAGAACAAGGGAAGTTACACAGTCAGTCAAACAGGTTTCACTAACTCAATGTTAATTACCAGCAACCAAGTTATCAAAATCTTCCTTGAATCTGATTAAAATTTTTTAGACTCAGTGATTCCTAAAAATAGATTGATTTCTATAAATGGCTTATACCAGACTTCAACAAACTATTTCTCAGTAATGGTGATTTGTCCTAAATCAGATTCAAAATGATGTGACTGTCATTTTTCATAAAGAAGACCACACTCTCCTTGGAGCACCTGGGCAGCTCAGTCAATTGAGCTTCCAACTCCTGATTTTAGCTCAGGTCATGATCCCAGGGTCATGGGATCAAGCCCCGCATGGGGCTCCGAGGTAACTGTGGAGCCTATTTGGGATTCTCCCTCCCTCTCTCTCTCTCTCTCTCTCAATCTCTGTGCCCCTCCCCTACTCATTCTCTTTCTCAAAAAAAAATTTAATTATAAAAAAGAGAAGACTACACCCTCCATAATGCTCCAGTCTCCTCCTCTTAACCAATATCTTTCTGCCTAGAGAGTTGTAACATTTCTGGCCTGCATCATAAAAGTAGATCCTTTCCTACTTTTAATGGGCATATCTATTCCTTTTTCCTGTTACTTCTTTCTTAAGTTCACCAACCGTGGCTAAATCAGAGTTTTACCTAAGGCTAAAATTATCCTTTTGGCTGTGTATCCACTGATCCGTTATCTTACTCACTACAGGGCACCTCAGAGGCCTTTTCAACAACAGTTGTACATGTCCGTAGGCCGTAATGATGGTCACCCAAGTTTTATTACACGAACTTAATAATAATACAGTGAACTTTAACCTGGCATGTCATTTCAGATCAGCTGGGCTACAGATTAAATATTCTTAGAACTCATCCTTTGGCCAGAGTGGTTTCTGCCTCCCGAACACAAAATCTGGTGCGGTTCTCCGAGAGGATGGTACCCCCTGCTGCGGTGTGTGGACAATTTGAGGAGACATTCTACTGGTTGTCACAACAACAAGCCCAAATAAAGGAAGAGACCATGCAACAGCAGTGCCATCATCTCGACCCTGAGAAAGATCACGGCCAGTTCTGGGCGAGGACGCTGCTCCCTGGGTGTCTGGGATCTGCCATCCAGAGTATGAGTGGGGCAGGAGCCATGATAGGCATTTGTCATATGTTTATTGGGACTTTCAAGGACCCGAATGCCCTTCCCACCTTATGAATCCTCCTGGGAACGGAATGCAGTTCAGAAGCTAAAAATGCCAGCTCCCTGGCTCCTGCGGGCAGTAAGGCAATATGAGTACATGCCCCGGGCTCAGGTAATCAGAAGTCTCATTCCAAGATTTTGCTCCTACAGCAAGTGATACAAAGAGGTGCTGGAACAGCCAATGAAGAATTCCTTCTGGAAGCAACAAAGATGGCAGCACTATCTGGCTTCTAGGGACAGTTGCAGAGCCCAGCAAGGGTGTACTGAGTCGAGTCTAGACTCAGGGCTGACGGTACATCAGTACCAGCCACAGCTGTGTCCTTTGTAGGCCAGCCTATATTTCGGACTGTGCAAAACCTTTGCTTCTGCCCCTTTTCTGAGCATGATTCTCCATGCTCCTCAAACCCCTTCCATTATCTCACCTCTGCTCCTCCAACTCTCAGAGGTGACTTCTCTTTCACTGAGAAAATCAGAACTACCAGAAAGGAACTGCCTTCCCTTCCCTTTGCAAATCTATGAGCCATTTGCAACTACACATCTTCTTCCCTTTGCCACAGTGGAGGAAGGATCCTCTTCTTCTCTAAAACCAATCCCTCCCTCAGGACTCTGGGTCCCCTCCTGCCTTCTGTTGTAGCCTTCCCATTGGCTTTTAAAGTCTCTTCCATCTCGAAGACAAGAAAAGCCTCTCCTTCCACCCAAACCCTCTCTTCACAGCACACTTCTCCCAAGAGTGCACATGCGCCCTGGCTTGTCTATCTGCTCACTTGTCACTCACTACCAAGCTCACCCAGAGTTCAGATCTCAGCCTTTCCTCACTTGCACTACAGCCTCCCCACATCACACCATGACTCTCGACTTACTTCTCTAGCCCAGACGTTCACGTAAACTTCAGACTCATATTACAACTATCTTCTCGATCTCCACCTGAAATATTGCACCTCCTTCTTTTTTTTTTTTTTAAAAACAATGTTAATGTTTATTTTTTGAGAGAAAGACAGAGTATGAGCAGGGAAGGGGCAGCGAGAGAGGGAGACACAGAATCCTAAGCCTGCTCCAGTCTCTGTCTGGCCGGCTCGAACTCCGGAGCTGTGAGATCATGACCTGAGCCGAAGTCAGATACTTAACCGGCTGAGCCACCCAAGCTCCCCCTACAAAGTTGTTTTTTTTTTTTTTTTTT
>NW_024080646.1:3422270-3446078 GCF_003009895.1 Hyaena hyaena
CTCAGCATTTCTGTATCCCTTGGGTAAATTCCTAGCAGTGCTATTGCTGGGTCATAAGGGAGTTCTATTGTTAGTTTCCTGAGGAACCTCCACACTGTTTTCCAGAGGGGCTGTACCAGTTTACATTCCCACCAACAGTGTAGGAGGGTATATTGCACCTCCTTCTCAACTCAACAGGACCCAGTGAAGCCTGATCCCAGCCCTCCAGAGCCTGCTAATTCCTATTTAATCCATGGGTCTCAGCGAAACTTTCTCTCTAGTTAGTCCTCTGTCTTTTATGCTTTCTGGAGCATGTTTTTCCTTTAAAACACTCCTTAGAGGACAACTAAATATTCATAGCCTAGAGAACTCATGGCCTAGTGAATACAAGATGTGTGTCTGATTATCCTGCCCACTCATGAACTGCAACAGGAATCCTCTGGCTACTTGCAGCTTAGGCCAGGGCAGCACCCACACTTTCCCTGGGTGAGGGTGGGGCTGGCAGTCGGTCAAAACCCCAAGGATTGCACTTACTTGGCATAAAACGGGACAGCTCAAAGTCACCTTCACTGTACGGAAAAAGGTACCTCCTGGCTGAGCTCTCAGATCTGGACATGAGATGGCCTCTAGTGTCCCAAGTGCTCCCACTTAAATGCCCCGGCTCCGGAGGACTATGGGAGGCACTTTCATAGCTAGACACATGTATGGCAAAGAGTGAAGCTTCAGGGTAGGCAGAGCCCTGGGTGTGACGGGTCAGAGTGGAAAGGGGTGAAGGAAGGCAGCGGACAGCAGAGGGAGTGTGGACGGGCTCCACACCTGACTGAGGAAAAGTGGGCTCTGTGCCCATCAGCATCTGCCAGAGTCAGTGACATTGGGTCAGTTTCCTAAAATCCAGCCCCAGGCAAGACACTGTTAGGAACTGGAGCAGGGATGCAAGCCTGCCCCAGACAGGATGTGGGGTGGAACCTGAGGGAAGAAGGCAGTGTGACCAGACACATACACTACGGCAGATGTGGCCTGAACTGAGAGACCGCAGCCAGTGGCCCCAAGCTAATGTGCTCCAGGTGAATGGGAGAGACGCAATATCTCACCCTGCGCGCTGGCAGAGAAGGGGACTACAGTGGCGGGGGGGGGGGGGATGGGCACACCTTCCATGCCCACAGGAACCATCCCACTAAACATCATCTACCACCTCATGGGAATGAGGTCTGAGTCTGAAGATGGTAGGTGAGGCGAGTGACTAGGCATTCTAGAAAGATGGATCTGAGGTTGGAGGGTGGGCAGAGCCCCAAGTTCCATCATCCAACATCTACACAATGACCCATGCCATCTCTCACTTCCCATGGACCCCATCTACCTTCTCCCATCCCCTTACTTCCTGAAGCCTCTCCCCAATCCAGGGCACCTTTTGTCCCTGTACCCCAAAAGCTACACAGATATGGAGGATTATACCATAATATTAATGTCATCCCATCTTGTAAACATGGCACATGACAGCCATTATAGCTACACAAGGGACCGAATGGGTTTTTAAGACATAGCTTAGGAAGCTCTTCTTTTTATAACATTTTTTTTTCTGGGGGAAAAATGTAATATGAATTCTAAATATCTGATGTAACTTTTAGCACACACCTCATTTATACTCATATATGATTTCCCCTACGGCAATATTCCATTAGTTAAATTAATGTGAAAGACCATCTCACTAATGACCATACAAATACTAACCATGCCGTCATGGCCAGACACAGGAAACTGACACACGTACAGTATGAATGAATTTTCATAACATAAAGTACATGAATATGGAAAACATCAAACCAGATGTTACAACACATTTATGCAAAGTATATGTGCGTATATATGCATAGGTGTGTGAGTATATATACACACGTATGAATACATACACACATTCATAGACATGTACACACAGTCATACTCATTAGGATGGAGTCTGTCTTACTGTAATAGACTAGCTGCATTGCAGTTGACAATCAACAGAAAATCTCAGGGATTTAATTTGTATCTCACTCATGCTAGATGTCTCCTGAGGGTGGGCTCTGCTCCACACCCTCCTCACACAGAAACACAAACCAACAGAGCCCCTACGACTGGGGGGAACATCACTGAGGCAGGAAGGGAACATGGTGCATCATGCACCAACTCGGGTCCCAGGACCACGCTTCCCTTCAAAGCTATGGTTAAGCGCAGCTCTATTTGGAGCCTGGAAACCAAAGAACTGGACAACCTGGTGAGCTAGAAATGCAGAGGTGCTGATGCTTATAGGACCCCATTTCATACCACTTTGGCCCCATGGCCCCTGCTAAGTTGGAAATCAGTGGTAGAAGCTGATATTTCAGAGGAGTTGGGTCCTCTCTCTCTTCGTCCGCACTACCCACGGTGGACATAGAAGGCAACTCTAGCAGAGAGAAGATGTGTTCATCTCTGGATGTTCAGCCACCCTGGGGGACAGCAGGATACTGCAGCTCTCAGAATTAGGTGTGCATTAGAAGCAGCTGGGAAGCATGTTAAAATGCAGATTCCGACTCTCCACAATAGCTAAAACATGGAAAGAGCCTAAGTGTCCATCCACAGATGAATGGATCAAGAAGATGTGGTTTATCTATACCATGGAGTACTACATGGCAATGAGAAACAATGAAATCTGGCCATGTGTAGCAACGTGGATGGACCTTGAGGGTGTTATGCTGAGCGAAATAAGTCAGGCAGAGAAGGACAAATATCATATGTTTGCACGTATAGGAGGATTAGGAGGAACTTGACGGAGGAACAAGGGGGAGAAGAAGGGGGGAAGTGGTGGGGGAAAGGGAGAGAGGCAAACCATGAGAGACTCTTGAATGCTGACAAAAACTGAGGACTGATGGATGTGGGGGGGAAGGGGGGATGGGCATGGAGGAGGGCACTTTGGGGATGAGCACCGAGTGTTATGTGGAAACTAATTTGACAATAAACTATTTGTAAAAAAAAAAAAAAAAAAAAAATGCAGATTCCGAGGATACAAAGCTAGAAACTCTAATTCAGTAGGTCTGCAGTGAGACCTAGAAACAGAGCTTAAAGCAAAAGGAAAACACAGGAGCCCCTGTATAAAGGCAAGAAAAAAGGTGCCTTTAAAGCTACTAAACTATACTTTTTCCTTCCTCCCACAGTTTCTTTATTGGCCAATCATGATGTGTTTTTTGTTTTTGTTTTTTATTTGATACTTAATGTTGTACTCCCTTGGGCACGAGGATTATCCCTGGGTTGAGTGCAGCCCCTGACAGGGACCAAGGGACTTTGTCCTGCCACTGGCTGTGTACACACCAGGGTCCTCCTCCCTAAAGCTGCTGGGTGGATACAACACACCGCACCATGCCCAGGGCAAGGGCAAGAGTCCGACCTCCCCTTCCTATGGACACGCCACCCCCAACCCACATGACTGGAGACTCCTGAGGGACTGGAGTTGCCCCATAGAAACGTGCTTGATACCTGGATTCTGGATGTGTGAGAGACTCATTCTTGTCAAGCTGCCCACGGCTCCACTACCTGGAGACAGGGGTGGCCCTGCCGTGCTCCTCCTTGGCGTGGTGTGCGTGTAGCCAAACCTCCACACACCTGCTCTCAGACCCCAGCCAGGACAGCAGGGCGGAGACAGGGAGGAGGAGGAGAGGAGAAGGAGATATCGAAGCACCAGGGCTTAGGGGAGCAGATGGCCAAGAACCTGTCCAGGGTAGAAGATGATGCATGAGCCAGCATATCCTCCACTGTCCACCTGGACTTCACTTAGAAAACACAACCTCAAACATAAAATTATTAAGAATTTCAAGATGACATTAAGCCCCAAGCATAGGTCCCCCTTCTGAGTATAGGGATTCAAGGACTAACTTTGAGAAACACTGACCTAAAGACAGGCTCATCCAGGAGAAGAAGGTAATCAAGAAAAGCCCCAACACTAAAAAGTAGGACAAAAGGGTGAAGACTGACAGCAAGCACTACTCCAGGCAGGGAGCCCCTCCATGTTCTAGAAGCTGACATCAGGGTCCCGATCACAGACTACAGGCTCGCAGATAACTGCTAAAAGACAACAAGACTCTAAGAACCAGACAGATGATCATGATGGACTCGTAGGAGTGACCAACCGTTCTGGTTTGCCTGCCACTGTCCCGGTCTCACTAGTGAAGATTCTACATCCCAGAAAACATCTCTGTCCCAGGAAAACCAGGACAGTCGGTTGCACTATGAGCAGGGTCAATATTGGCCTGACAACCTACTTATCTTTGAACGACTAACGGAAATGCTGCTTCCTTGTGAAATCTTCCCAAAATATACCAAACAAAGATGATATCGCCCTCTGAGACAGAGAAACAAGAACTCCACAAAAAACTACTTTTTGCTCCTTTTCCTGTTTCACTTCTTGCTAGGACTGCACCCCCGCCCCACTTTATACACACCTCACAATGCAAATAGCGTATGACTTCCTTGTAAGGGACAAGAGTTAATTATTTCTCTAGAGTAGATAACATCTAAGGAAGGACTAGGTGAGAATGACGAGCCAAGCTATCATAGGCGTATTCCAAACCACCAGTGCTAAACATCTCAATGCCAAGCCCCCCTGACTCCAAGGAATAACACCTGGGCCTTTGTCTTTGTTCTAACAGGTTCCTGGATGCCTGAGAAGACACGTACACCAGGCCACAATCCTCAATAAAAACCCCAGACCCTGAGCAAAGATGGGACTCAGGCTCCTTTCCTTTCCAAGTTTCCCAGATACTCCGTCTATATCTGCTCTCTCTATGTCTTCAAAAAACTCTGCTCTCACTTCCTGCTGGCTCAAATTTGATTCCTATCCTATGCAAAGCCAAGAACCCTCTTGGCTGGTCCTGGAGGACCCCCTCTGGGTCCCCAGACCTGGCCTGCTGGTATCACCTGATAAGTAAGTATACTTATCAGGATGCATACTAATTCTTTATTCATGCCTTTGACTCCTCAAGAAGAATGTGAAGTCCCAGAAGACATTCTGTCCCAGAAGATATAGGAGGGAGCCTATGGTATTGTAATGTGTAAGAAATATATATTTGGTCTTGTTCCATTTCTGGCACTCAGTTCCTAAAACCCTTGGAATTTCGTAAATGATAAAAGAGCTAAATGTGCCTTTTCTTATATTAATGAGGTTTCTGAGAAAGTCTCTAGGTCACCTATGGGTAGGGACTAGCTACCAAAGTAACCAACCATGATTATAGGGGTGGACCTTTCAGTCCCACCCCCTGCCCTTCCTAGAGGGAAAAGGGGCTGGAGGTTGAATCTATCACCAGGGACGAGTGATTTCATCAGTCATGCCTGTGTAAGAGTTTCCATAAAAACCCAAAAGGACAGAGCGCTTCAGGGTGGGTGAGCACACGAGGCTTTGAGGAGAGTGGTGCAGCCAGAGAGCATGGAAGCCCCACGTCCCCTCCTACACACTTGTCCAAGGCATCTCTTCCATCCAGCTGTTCCTGAGTTCAATCCTTTTCTAATAAATGGGTAATCTAGCAAATAAAATGTTTCTGTGACTTCTGTGAGCCAGTCTGGCAGATTCATCAAAACAGAAGAGGGAGTTGCTGCAACTTCCAATCTGTAGCCTGTAGGTCAAAAGCATAGGTGATGGGGCACCTGTTGAGCGTCCAATTTTGGCTCAGGTCATGATCTTACACTTTGTGAGTTTGAGCCCCACATAGGGCTTATGGGAGCCTGCTGGGGATCCTCTGTCTCCCTCTCTCTCTACCCATCCCTCGTACATGCATGTGCACTCTCTCTCAAAAATAAACATTTAAAAAAATGATTTTAAAAAGAAGCACAGGTAACAACCCTAGACTTGCCACTGGGGTGGGGGTGGGGCACAGTCTTATAGGACTGAGCCCTTAATCTGTGGGATCTGGTGCTATTTCCAGGAAGACCATGTCAAAATTGAGTTGAATTGCAGGACACCCACCTAGTGTCTGAGAACTGCTTGGATGTCTTAGATGTGTAGGGGAAAACCATATACACTGGAACTAGTGTCGAAATCAGAAATCCCATCACAAATGCCTGGGAAGGAGAAGGGGGATGGAGAGGACCCAGCAGCTAAGGTATGACCCAGTGGCCCAATGGCAGTGGCGCAGTAGACCAAGCCAGCTCAAGGCCAGCCAAGTGCCACTCACTGAGCTGGAAATCCCAGGGTTTCCAGAACCTTCGCTCTGCAACTTGGGCTGTGGCTTAGTCCCAGAACCTCAAGGTCTGTCTCTGCTGGGCTCAGTGCCCTGAAGGTGAAGAAATGCAGGGTCAGGAAATAAGAAAACCAGACAAATGGTTGGGGCAGCAAGTGAAAAAAAATCAAAAGGTGCCACCTTCAAGGACTGGTCGAGTAGAATTACTAAAATAATACAAAAAAGGAGAAGGAAGAAGGAAAACTAGCACTTACTGAGGATTTAGATGTGGCAAGGACTCATGCTTTTAGGTTTCAGTGGCTTTTATAATAACTCCAGTCTAATAGAACTAATATCATCTCTGCTTCAGAGATGCAGAAACCAAAGCCCAGAGAAGATCTAGAACATGTGTATAGCCACCATGTGAGTAAGTAATGAAGTGTGGACCTGGCCCCACATCTGTCTGGGCTTCCATGCAATTAGCCATCCTGCTGTTGGGGACAGTTAAGGGCCGGCATGGCTAATGCTGGGGAGGGTGCTCCTTTCTTTGAGGAGTCTCCCCTCCCTGGGTGCTTCTGCCCAGGCCAGAAGTTGAGGCATAGCCTGATTTTCCAGCGTCTGTGTGTACCATGCTCAAGAAAGCCAGAAACAGGAGGAATATAAAGAGTTACTTGGCTCCAAGGACACTTTGCCCCAAGACCTGGGTCACTGTGTCCCTAGCATAGTGTCTGTTATCACTCACAAGCCCCTTTGGGAGATTTTTGTCTGCTCCTCTCGGACTTCATCTTGCACCAGGGGTCTCGCTTCTTCTCCACCGCCCACCCCTGCTTCCAGCTCAGCCTCTGCCTTGCTCTCAAGAGAGACCTGAGGATGAGCAGGGTGTCCTCCAGCCCCTTGCTGCTGAGAGTGTGGCCCATAGGCCAGCAACAGTGACATCATTGGAAAGCAGCTCAGAAATGCAGAATCTAAGGTCACGCCTGCAACCTTCTGAGTCAGAAACGTTATTTGAATCGATGACTCAGATGTACATTCAAGTCTGAGAAGCACTGGCCCAGCCCATAATATATATCTTTTTTTTCCACCAGGAGTATATTGCCAGCACTGCTGTTTCTCCCACAGAATCCTGATCTTGGGTGAATCTTAAATCAGTGCATTTGGTTTTCTTCTCCCAACATTAGCCTTTTAATAGCTTTATCCTCAGCTAAAGGAATTCCATGCATGGTGAACAGCCAAATCATCTCTAGAGAGAGCTGACCGTGTTTTTCTTGCAATGGACTGTATGTCTTCCCAGGCCATGATTACAAAGCAGTTTGGGGGGTGCAATTGATCTATCCTATCTTCTATAGGATAACATATTGAGTAAGAAGTTTCAGCATAGAACATAATTTATTAAGCCCCAGCTGTTCTCCAAAGTAAGCAACAACTCTTAACAAGAGCCAAAATAATGGCAGGGAGAGATACAACGTGGGTGGCAAGGGGTCGTTGGAAAGAACGCCTCAGGGAGACGTTATGAGTCATGGTGTGACTACTTAGGATGAATCCCTATATATTTAGAAACAAACCCACTCTCAGCTATCAACACACACATTATTTTCCTACTGTCACTGGAAACATCTAGGAGCAAAAGAAAAAAAATATCTGGGGATGAAACAGTACAACAGCTAATGAGGCCTTATAATTAAAGGATATAGTTACCCTGGGGGGGTGGGGAACACCATTATCAAATCAGCACTAAAAGAAAATAGCCAAGTAAGAGCAATGCCTTTGTCCTTTATTATAAAAGGAAAATTATAACCTGGCCTGCTCTTCGCACGGCCTTTGATGCCTGGCCCTTCTGCCTGATAGTGCCCATCTCTGTGACATTTCACTTAGAAAGAAGTGAATTCAAAACTGAGCCATACCAGCTTACAAAGCTTGAATGGTTCCTACAGAATGGCTGTGCACTTCTGTTGTAGGCTATGAGTCTGTAGTTCTCTCTTGTCCAGCAAGAGAGCAGATGCAGAATTGAATATGAGAGAAGCTAGGGGCGCCCGGGTGGCTTAGTCGGTTAAGCGTCCGACTTTCGCTCAGGTCATGATCTCGCGGTTCGTGGGTTTGAGTCCCGCGTCGGGCTCTGTGCTGACTGCCGGCTCAGAGCCTGGAGCCTGTTTCAGTCTGTGACTCCCTCTCTCTCTGACCCTCCCCTGCTCACGCTGTCTCTCTCTCTCCTAGAAATAAATAAAAAACATTAAAAAAAATTANAAAAAAAAAAAAAAAAAAAAAAAAAAAAAAAAAAAAAAAAAAAAAAAAAAAAAAAAAAAGAATATGAGAGAAGCTAATGTCCGGGAGGAGACAAGAGCCCCGAACAGGGGTTTCATCTCCCTATTTATTGAGCTCACACATCTATTACCTACGTAGGTGAATGTGAAGAAAAGAAGATTTTACACACGTGAACATGGAGAAAACAATCAAACAGTAATCATTAACTTGTGTCTGTAAGAAGCAAAGGGTCTGAGGGGCAAGTAGAGTTTGCGATCAAGGTACAATAGTATATTGGTGTCAGATGGAAAGTAATTTCCTGTAGGTGATGTAACAAGTTACTCATGATCCCATTTGCAAGCTAACCTCAGGCGCTTTCACCCCATGGTGGCAGCTTTTCACCCTAAGCTTTTCCCTAACCCATTTATGTAAGTAGAACCTATCTCCCCACACACTTCCCGAAATGACTCAACAATATCACTTAGCACTATAAAATAAGAATTATTTCTATGTGAATATACAAACGTTTCAGGCTTCGGATAATCATTAAGTAAGGTAAAATATGTCTTCACAGTTCATTCTAAGTGGCAACCAAATGTACTAGAAATGAAAACAGTGATTTTACTTTACTATTTCATCAATATATTGCTTCTACTCATCTACATCCCTTTTTGCTTAAGAAAAAAAAGAGTAGGGTAGGATATAAAACTCTAAATCCTAAAGGATATAAAGAAATTAATAAGAAGCAAGAACAAACAAAAAGGAGTGAAAGGACAGTTACTGGTAGGGTCATAATGTGAAGGCCATAGTGAAGTTTGTATACAAAATGGCGGTCACAAAGCTCTAGGCACTTGCATGGCAGAGCCAAAGATTTGCCCCTAGTAGCCGATATAAAGAGGGAAACCAGACCACAGTGTCCAAATGTTTTGTTTTGGTCTTTAATGCCATTTAGAAGTGCAACTGTTTGAGAAACCAAATGGATTTCTCAAATGGATCTTCCAAGGGAACACTGTGGAAAGTGATGGATGACATTCTGAGCAAGGGCCAGCAGTTATAACCAAACACCCACAGGGCCCTGAGCGTTTCATGGAGCCAGAGCACAGACAGACAGATCCAAGTGTCATCACTGAATGACCCTGCAGCCAGACTGCAGGGCGCAAACCCTAGGTCTACCCTGTGCTCACCTGTGACCAACAGCCACAGTTTACATAACAGTCAGGATGCACATCTCTGAGCTTCAGTTTCCTTTTCTAGAAGAGAGGAACCTTCCTCATAAGGTTGTTGCAAAGATCAAATGAGTCAATACTCAAAAAGTGCTTAGAACAGTTTCTAGCATAAGTATGTTAGCTTTTAACTCATGCTATAGCTGCCATGCAATTTAGGATTTTAAATTCTAAATTTATTTTAAATTCTAAATGATTCATCTTGTGAAGTAAGATGTTCTTCATCTTGCTTCACCCTGTGAAATTATTGAAATTTATTCACCTAGGGGCACCTGGGTGGCTCAGTGGGTTAGGCGGCCAACTTCAGCTCAGGTCATGATCTCACTCCAGGTGAGTTCGAGCCCAGCTCTGTGCTGACAGCTCAGAGCCTGGAGCCTGCTTCAGATTCTGTCTCTGTCTCTCTGGCCCTCCCCCACTCACGCGCTCTCTCTCTCTTTCTCTCTAATAAAAAAAAAGAAAAGAAAAGAAAATTATTCATCTTGCTTCATTTTGTGAAGCAGATGTTGAAGAATTTTCCAAGATGTATGAGCTTATCTATCACAAGGAAAAGAACAACTTCTCCTCCCACCTATTTTTCTCAATGTTCAAATTAATACGCTACATATAAATGACCAAAAGCCCAACTTTTTATTATGTCTTCAGTATGTTCCAAATTACAACTAGTGAATATTTTAATGTCTATCCATCCCATACATATTGCTTTAAGTATGGGAGGGACATCTGTAAATCATGCAGACAGAAGGAACTCTCTGTATGTTCATTCCTTCACACATGAAACATACATTCACTCAACTATTTCTATGCACCAGGCATTCTCTATAGAATGCTGTTAGTCGCCTCCTCAATAATTTCCTTTCATTCTTTCAGAGATGACAATTGAGGAATTTGGGTCATTTCAATCATTTGAAAAGCCTCCTTCACAAGTCAGAGTGCTGAGTGTCACTCAGAGCCCAGTGGGGGACAGAGTACCTACTAGAATGAAGTACTTGGGGAGAGTTTAATAAATTGGCTGTTTGCAAAGGAGCAGGGAGAGGTGAGGAAAGCCTTCTCATGATGGCAAAGAACCTTGGAGCTGGCAGCATGGGAGAGCTCTCCCCACCATGGACCTAAAGGGCAAGAAGAGGAAGCAGAGCCTAGAGCCAAGACAGGGCTGTAGCTATAGGAGCAAGATGTCTGCCAGGAGCCAGGAGCTTCAATAGAAGGCCTGAGATCCTATAATCTGGGGGGTGGGGGAGGAGGGATGAATGCCTCAGTCTCAATCTCTTCCCCTTCTCTCAGCTGAGCACTTTTCTGTACCTCCCATTGGCCAAACTGTGCCAGAGGCCCCAGGATGGGGGCTGCCCACAAAGCTCATTGCACCAGGCACTGAGCAGGGTGGGGAGAGTTGAGGGAGGGAAGGGGGTAAAGGGACCATCTAGGTCGCAAGAGGGCTAAGGGCTACAGTCTTAAATAATTAACAAAAGTATCTGGAACCGCACAACCAAATCTCAGCTGGAGAAGAGTCTTAAAGTCACAAAAAGGAGAGACTTTTCAGGAGGGGACGCAATGGGCATTGATCCCTTTGAAGAAAACTTGCTGTACGTGGTCTAAAGCTAATGCTTCAGAACGTGGCCCATGGGCTGTCTGGTAAACAAATGGATTTTCTGGTAAACAAAAGAAATGCAGAGGAAGCATCCTGAAACCTTTATAACAATTTGAAAGAATAAGTTGGTGTCTTTTGTATCTAATTTTTTAATGTTTATTTATTTATTTTGAGAGACAGAGCACACAGGAGCAGGGGAGGGGCAGAGAGAGAGGGAGAGGAAGAGGGAGAGGGAGAAGGAGAAAGAGAAAGAGAGAAAGAAAGAGAGAGAGAGAGAGAGAGAGAGAGAGAGAGATCCCAAGCAGGCTCCGGGCTGTGAATGCAGAGCCCAACACGAGGCTAGATCCCATGAACCATGAAATCATGACCTGAACCGAAATCAAGATTCAGACACTCAGACACTCAACTGGTTGAGCCCTGGGGCGCCCCCATATCTAATTTTTTAAATGAGCCTTGTATTTTGTATGTCTTTAGGTTTTATTTTTCATTTCCTTTTTCCTGAGAATTTATTTTTATTGTTGTCTACTGGTCTGTGATAGCTCTGAAATGTTAAAAAATAAATAAACCACGTCCTTTGTCACAGATGGTTTGAGGAACGCTGCTCCAAGCAACACTGCTTGAGTCTTAACATGCCCATGGCCCAGCTGAGACTTAAATGCAGATTCCAACTCGAGAGGTTCCGGCTCAGGGGCCTAGGACTCTGCATTTCCTGCAGGCTCCGGGAGGATGCCGGTGCAGCAGGTGCAAAGACCAAACTTGGAGCAGCAAGGGTAGGAGCCGCCTGGGCTGAAAAGAAGCAGGGTTTCAGGGACGGGGATGTGAACGAGCCACGGGGTGTGTAGCTGTGGGGACAGTGGTGGTGGGGAGGCACACACGGACGGGCAGAAGTGGGCACAGGAAGGCAGAAAAGCCTTGACCAGGACTGAGTGGATTGCTAGCTGGGAGGGGGACAAAATGAGCTTAAACAGGGGCCTGTGAGCAAGCCACAGCAGCCCACGAGCAGGGGCAAGCCGGGGCAGCCCGGGCAAGGTGCCAGACCCACCTGTCCTGAACGCTAGGCCTTTCAGGTCCAGCCCTGCCCAGGCCTGAGCCGAGGGAGGGAGACTCCCTGCCCTGGAAGTGCTGGAATTTGCAGAACAGCTGCCCTCCACCCAGTCTCCCTGCCCTGCCCCCCTCTGCGCAGTGAGGCCGGTCGCTGCCCCCCACGCACCCCAGCTCACCCCAGCCAGGCCCCGGGCCGCGTTCTCACTAACTGTCCGGCCGCTCTGCCCGCCCGCACCCTCTGGCAGACACCAGCTTCAATTCATGCCCGCTGTGGATCTGGAGATTCAGATGTCAGCTGTCCCCAGAGCCAAAAGAGATGATCGCTGCACCTCCCAGCCCCCAGGCTCCCCGGCCCAGCCTGCCCCTCCACCTCTCGCAGAGCTCCAGGACACGAACTCCAGGACACTGCTGCCTGTAACCAGCAAGATGTGTGAAGGATGGGGGACAAGAGTCTGCCCAGCCAGGACGACTGTGACAGGGAGGGGTAAGAATCAAACGCTGCACCCCGGTTATCCCATGAGGCTGAGAAACTCCAAAGGTAAATATACCATCTCCTCGCTCAGGGAGCTGAAAGCATACTGAACGGAGCACGTCATGCACGGTGTACTCAGTTGGGAACTCCTCACCTGTAGAATGTTTACCCTGGTGGTTTGAGAGTCAAAGAGAGAAGTGCAAATAGCACAGGAGCTTGCGGGTGAGTTAGAGAGCCGGGAGCCGGAAGCAGCCTTGTCTGCAGGTTACTTGGTCAGAGCGGCAGGAACTGCCAGACCTGGGGGGGGGGGGGGGGGGGGGGGGGGGGGGGGGGGGTGGGGGTGGGATGAGACCCGGCCTCTCTGGTCTGGAAGGAGCCGCAGGAGCCCTGGGGTAGGCTGACCGCACTCCCTGTGCCAGGAGGTCACTTGTGGCCAAGGCTGTGGCCAGACAGTCAGCTTGGTCTCGGTGGAGGTGAGCCTTCTTGGGGAAGAGTCCTGACCTTTCCACTGTGGGCCTGGGAGGGCGGCCAGGGACACACATGCTCAGACCTTTCCAGAAGGCTGGGAGTGACCACAAGAAAAAGTGCTGGTCTGATTAGGTTTAAGTTTCTCCCTACAGTTAGGAAATGTAATGGAAGAATGGAAAGTCAAAAAGCAAAAGTGAAGAGAACTGTAGAAACTGAAATAGGGAAAGAAGGGGCATCAGGAAGAAAAGAGTGAAGGAAAGTAGTCTGGTCACTTGGGGAGTGGGTCACTGGGTTAGGGTAGGAGTTGGGACTCTAGGGGGCTGAGGCAGGCGCCCTGGAAGACAGCTGGCAGAGGAGAGGGGGCATCAGGCCTGCGGATTCCCCCGAGATATTATATTTAACTTGAGCTTTCATTGGAACCACCGTGAAGAATTTGTGAAATTCAGTTTTTCCTTATATATGCTTGCCAATAATAGTAATAGGAAAACTGCCATGATTTAAAGCCAAAATATGCCTGAAATCAGAAAAGTTTCACAAGGGAAGAAACATAAAATAGTTTCCATGATCAGCTAAGGAATAAAATAGACGCTTTAAAAAAATCAATTTGCATTTACTGGGCATTTTTCTGATTCTGTTGTCATTTAAAGATCTCTAGCAGGCCAACCTCACTCAGGATAAAGTGATCAGAAGCTTATATCAAGGGATGGAGAGCATGAGGAAAATGCCAGGTCAGCTTTTTGATCTCAAATCTCACCAGGAATAATTGTTCTTTTTGTTTTTTCTGGACTGAACTCTTCTGTTTCCCCAAAAGGAAATATTTTCCCAATCAGCTTTATCGTCTTTCTCTACAAGACAGTCAAAAAAACAGACACAATAGCTAACACAGGCTGAGCTCTTACAGTGTGCAAGGCATACTTCTACAGGGTTTTTCGGTATTACTTTCCTAATTCCTCACAACAACCCTAGGAGGGTGGTACTAGGTTCATCCCCAAATTTCAGATGAAGAAACTTCTCTGGAGACATTAACTAGGGGGTCCAGTGTCACACAGCAAGAAAGCTACAAAGCCAGAATCGTACCTAGGAAATAATCCGGAATACATCAATATGAAGTACAGTGTAAATGGGACTTACAGTGGAAAATAAAACTCACCAATAATCCCACCATGCAAAGAAAAGCATTCTTAGTACTTTAGATTCTCTGTTTTCTGACTTTGTTCTTTGCTTATATACGCAAAAAAAAGGTCAACATACCATGCTATGTATACAGCTACATATGGTTTGATCTCTTCACAACTTAGGAAAGACATACCGTGTCATGGCATGACAGCCCTGTCAGTGAAGGCCCCCTTGATGGCATCAATCTAATGTCTAATGACCCACTGCACGAGTCTGTCCCCTTTTATTGGACATGAGATTGTTTCCCAGTTATGTTATTACAACAAATGCTCCCAAGAACACCCTCGCTCAAACATTTTGAGCATTCATTTCATTATTTCTTTGGATAAATTCTTAGAAGTAGCAGTTCTATGACAAAAATAGTAATTTTTTTTAAGTGAAAACATTCTGGGATGACATAGTATCAGCAGAGAGTTTCCAGAACTTTAGTGTGAATATATTTATATACTCCACTCACTCAGAAGAGATTAAGCAGCATAAGCTTATTGGAAGTGCAGAAAAAGGAGAGAAGGAAGGGCATTTGTGGCAGTCTCCCTAAGTAATAATAATAATATTTCACATTTGTCTCATGTTTCACAAGGGTCAAAGCGCATCACATATGTCATTCACAAGCATCTCGAGCCACAGGCAGTGAGCCCTCCCCGCCCTCAGATGCCTGGCCCCAGCTCTCCCGGGCCCCATGCCTTGGTCTCTTTCCCACCCTGACCACCTCCAAAGGTTAGCTCAGCAGCCTGGGCTCTGCTCAAGGAGCCAGAGTGACTTTCCTTCCGGTTTGGTTCCTGGCCCCGCGTCACTCATTATCAGTGCCTGGCACACAGTCTTCCCTCTGTCTTCGTAACTGCATGGCCAACCCTCATGGAAACAGGATTAACCTTTTCTAAAAGGCACCAAGGACTTTGTTTCTGTTTATTTTTCTCTACTTGGCATGAACCATGTTCCTGAGAGTTCTCAAGAAACCGACCTCGTGTGCTATGTTTGTGGTATAACTTCATGAGAATACAGTGTGGGCGGATTCAGCAGGTGGGAGGCTCCCTGCTCTAGCTCTCCCTGCACTGAAGGCTTCACCTTCCCAAGCGATGGAAGATCGCTTATCACCCTGCTTATCACCCTGCCTGACAAGAAAGATCCCTCTGTCAACTCCACAATGGCCTTAATCCTTGGACACAGACAATGCCACCGTCATAACAGTGTGTGACACAAGGTTACCAAGTGGGGGGGGGGGGTCAC
Organism: Hyaena hyaena; assembly: GCF_003009895.1. Classification (NCBI taxonomy): domain Eukaryota; kingdom Metazoa; phylum Chordata; class Mammalia; order Carnivora; family Hyaenidae; genus Hyaena; species Hyaena hyaena. Next base: position 3,437,838 of record NW_024080646.1, read on the forward strand.
AGTGACCTATGTTTATCACTTTATCATGTTAACTTCTATCTGTAGAGAGTTTGGGAGAAAATTCCAGAAGAACAGTGTTGCTGTTTCCAGGTACCATTTCTATTCTTGCTTCTGTCTCTTGGATTTATGTTGTCTGCCTACAGCCTACAGAGTGTTTTGGAAGGAAATACTTAACTCATTTTCTGTTATGTTTGTTATCCTTGTGGAACTGTTTATACGGAAACTAGCAAATGTGAATGTTGGGGATCTTTAAAAACAGTAAAGCAGAGTGTTCATGGTTATAGCAAGACATCTAACAAGATGGGTAATGTGAAAAAGAACAGTAATGGAATTTTTCTTTCCATTTAACTTAGCGTGTGCTGAGGACGAGGCACACTTCAGGACTTTGAAGCCCTGTGGATAAAAAGAAGACTACTACATCATGGCCCATGACCTCAAGAAGCTCACCGCATTCCGCACCTTCACAATACAGCATAGCAAGTACCTCAGAGTACACAAAAACAGCCCCAGGGGGAAGCAGGCAGCAAGGGAGGGTTTCCAGCAGGTGACACGTAAGTCATCTTGAGAAGTGAGGCTGGGATCTGGTTAGAAGACTCATGGGTTCATTGCAGGAAGAGCAAGGGCCAAACTAGGGTAGTGTGGTATTGATGGAGTGGAGCTGGTACCACCATATTAAGGAGCAAGGTGTAATAATCCAATGGTAAGAAGGGCGGGAGGGGGAAATGGCGAGATGCAGAAGGGATTCAACTAGATTCAACAAATGGTGTGCTTATGAACTAGCTCTTGGAAGAAGAGGCCCTGATTGTTAACAGTCGCCATGTCTGTGGTCTAAATGCTCTCATTGGGTACAGAGCTAGGAAGATTCACAGAATCAGCTCACCCGAGAGGAGCCACCTGCAGCACACCATGGAAAAGACTGCTTCCCTGGTTAGAAAGCTCACTTCCTCTTTATGGGCACCAGCTAGACTACCTTTCCTGGCCTACTCTGCAGTTAGGTGGGTCCACGTGACTGAGTTTTAACCAACGGAATAAGAATTTCCAGAATAAGTGGCACCTGGGTGGCTCAGCTAAGCATCCTAACCTTGGTTTTGGCTCAACCCATGATCTCATGATTTGTGGGATCGAGCCCAGCTTCAGGCTCTGCAATGACAACACAGAGCCTGCTTGGGATTCTCTGTCTCCTCCTCTTTCTGCCCCTCTCCTGCGTTCTATCTCTTTCTCTCTCTCTCTCAAAATAAATAAAAAAGCTTAGAAAAAAATTTTCCAGAATAAGACTATGCCACCCCCAGCTTTGCCCATAAAAACCTCCCACACATAATCTTCCATCATCTTTTCTCATCCCCGCTGGCTGGATAGAGACAGCCTCCAGAGCAACCCTAGCAAACATGTATTGAAGATGGTGGAGACCAAATATGGAAGGAGTCTGAGTCTCTGAACCTTTGTTTCAGGGGAGCTACCTGGCCAAGGTCAGTTATGCTTGAATGGTCACACAAATGAAAAATGAGCTTGCACTGTATTTAGCTGCCAGAGTCAGGATTTATCTGTTTTCAATCTTAAGCAACTTTAAGTAATATATGAAGTAAATGTTGACGGATTTTATGGCTTGAGGAAATGGGTAGATTCTTCTCAACATCAGTTGAAAGGAAAAATATATCAACTGGGGAGAAAAAAGTATCGAAAAGTAGTGAGTATGGCCAAAGAATATTTAGTTCAGAAGTGATTTCCCAGGGGCAGCTGGGTGGCTCAGTTGGTTAGGTCTCCAACTTCAGTTCAGGTCATGATCTCGTGGTTTGTCAGTTTGAGCCCTGCAAGGGGCTCTGTGCTGGCAGCTCAAGATCCGGAAACCTGCTTCAGATTCTGTGTCTCCTTTGCTCTCTGCCCCTCCTGCACCACTCGCTCTTGCGCTCTCTCTCGCTCTCTCTCTCTCTCTCAAAAATAAACATTAAAATTTTTTTTAAAAAAGAAATGATTTCCCAGTTTCCTCTATCAGTGTTTAAGGATTTTAGAGTCTCTTTACTTAAATATATTAGCAATGCTATTTGAAAGAGTGACGCACAGAACTAAACAAAGCTGACATCTCAAGGAATGCTTGTTGCTCTCCATCCACTCAGCTTCCTTGGGGGTTTCACATGTAAAAAGAAAATTCCATAGTGCCAGCTTCTTTCTAATGTATAAATTCCTTAAAAGGCATTTAAAGGGGGGCACTTGGGTGGCTAAGCCATTGAAGCTGACAGCTCAGAGCCTGGAGCCTGCTTTGGATTCTGTGTCTCCCTCTCTCTCTGCCCCTCCCCTGCTCATGCTCTATCTCTCTCTTTCTCAAAAAAAAAAATAAAATAAAATAAACAAGCATTAAAAATAATTTTAAGTCACTTTAAAGGCAATTAACAATTTTAGGTTACTACATAAAGAATAAAGAATTAGCATAAAGAATAAAATTGCATCCTCAGTAGCCAAGGAGAATTAGCTGGCCCCTTTTCTTATCCACTAACAAATTATTTGCTCTCAAAGGTGGAGTCTCATGATTATATGTTTGTTAATAGAATATTTACAAATTAAAAATTTGTTCTGAATAAGACCTAGATCTTCCAATTATGTTATAGCTCTAGAACACTTAAATGATGCTGCAAAGAGACCCAAGTGTCATAAGTGGAACCAACCATCTAGTTGATTACAGAGTCGAGGTGGTTTGCCCAGAGATGTGGTCTCCCAGAAACATTCTTCCATTAGTACTATGTCCTGGGAAATTCAGACCGACCCTGAACCATCCTTGTTTCACTCTGCACTCACTCAGTACATTTAGTGAACATCCACAATGTGCTGAAAACTGTGCAAGATGTTGGGAGTAGAACACCGTATAGTGAACAAAAGAAAACACAGTCCCTGTCTTTCTGAAGCTTATAGTCTAGACAATTCCTGAGGAATCCAGAAGACTGGGTCAAATCCTAGAGTCATCCACTTTCTGGATTGAACTGTATCTACCTAGGGACCCAAGTGAGTCAGACTTTTAGTGACGCTGTCTGCCTGGCATCCCTAGAATTGATTTAACATCCAAAGCCCATTAGCCCAAGAAGAGCCAGAAACCAACCCAGGCCTTCCTGCCATCTGAGTAAGAACTGACAAGGGCTACAAAGGATGTTTTTGATTCATCCGCCAAAGTCTCATAAACGTTAAAGAGGACCAGGAAACAACAGCAACTACAAAAAGACCCTAGTAGGCCTTCTACATACAAAATTCACTCTCAGAAGGTTGGATCCTGTATTGCATCTGGCCCGTGAGAAGTTCACGGTCTATACTGAGTTCATGAAAAAGCAGTAGGGTAATGGCAAATTTCTCTAAAAATTTTCTTTAAAAGTTATAATGCTGTTTCCTTTGTTACTTAACCTGAGAATGTTAGAAACATTTTCTGAGTTTTCTGACTTACTGCATTTTAAGTAATTTTTTCAGTGTTTGCTCTCGTGGACACATACAGGGTATTCAGAGTCTCAGCCTAAGCTCCCTTTCTTCCTTGTCTTCATCTGGGTCCGCTCTAAGCCAGCTCTGAGACAGAGACTGGGCACAAGTAGTTTCTTTGGGAGTTGATCTCAAGAAGCATGAATTGGGAGTGAGGGGGACACAGAAGATGAAGAAAAGCCAGTGGCTGATATATCAATGGCAGATTTTTTTTTTTTTTTTTTTGAGAGACAGAGTGCGAGCTGGGGAGGAGCAGTGAGAGAGGGAGACACAGGATCCGAAGCAGGCTCCAGACTCTGAGCTGTCAGCACAGAGCCCAATGTGGGGTCTGAACCTACCAACCGTGAGATCATGACCTGAGCTGAAGTTGGACGCCCAACCAACCTAGCCACCCAGGTGCCCCTGTCCATGGCAGATTCTTACCAGTGCCTACTGGGGCTTGGTTCTGGCAGAGACACTCTTAAGAATCCTGCCTTGAAGAGGCAGAGAAATGGGGAATTTTTCTGCTGAGTTAAGGGATGCTCCTGGGGACATTAAATCCTGCACTTCCCAGGCAGTCTATACATAGGCTGAGAAGCTGACCTCATTATATTTGGCCAGATGAGATGAACGATTCCTATAAGACAATGTGTTCTTATTCTATAGCTTAAAACTGATGAATACGGTATCATCAGATGAACTAGTACAGCCTCATAAAATGGCCCTGCCTCTAGAGAATCATAGAAACTTCACACGTTTGCCACCCTGTAAGAAACTGCTCCTCGAGATCAAGTCTGAAGGGGATGCTTTTGTCAAACTGCACTGTCCAAGAAAAATAACAGTGAAAACCACCCAACTGTTCAAAAGGAGAGAGAGGAAAGTAACCGCCCTCACAACATAAGCTGTCAAATTGACTACAGCACATCGAACTCAAGTGTCGGTTCTCAGTAACTGGAAAAAAAGCGATGTGGTAAAAACAAGCGTAGGGCCTATATTTTATTTCCCAACCATGCATCAGAATTCACACTCTCTCCATCCCAAGTCTGTAGATCACTATTTGGTTCTGAAGTCTAACCACTCAGAGACACTTTCACGGGTAATTCCAGCATGAAGAAGAAAACGGATGCCCAACTGGACATACATGAATCTTACACGACAAAACCTACTTGTTCAAGCACAAACAGGAAAGAAACATCTTCAGCCTGGCATAATTTATGCTGCTTCTCCTGTTTCTAGACTTTTCTAGAGTATTCTCTACATTTTTATATACAGTATTTTCCAGAACAAAAGAAGTAATCAGTCTGTCAATAATGAGCATTTATTGAAATTCACTTTATTTTATTAAGTAAAAATTTATTTAGAAACCAATGGCTCAAGAGGTTTAAAAATGCATCAGTTAGGGGCGCCTGGGCAGCTCAGTTGGTTAAGTGTCCGACTTTGGCTCAGTCACAGTTCATGGATTCAAGCCCCCACATTGGGTTCTGTGCTGGCAGCTCAGAGTCTGGAGCCTGTTTCAGATTCTGTGTTTCCCTCTCTCTCTGCCCCTTCCCCACTCATGCTCTGTCTCTGTCTCAAAAATGAATAAAAACTACAAAAAAAATTTTTTTAATGAAGCAGTTAACTCATTCAAACCTCACAGCAATCCTATGAGGTAAGGATGATTATTATCTCCCTTTATAAATAATGAAACTGTAGCACAGAGCAGTCAAATGTATTGCTCAGGGTCACACAGTGAGTAAACAGTGCACCAGGGTGCAAACCAAGGTGGGCCGACTCCAGAATCCACCATCAATCAACTCCCCTTCAGAGGAGCCTCCCCAGCAGGTCAGGGATGGGATTGAACACAATCTTCCTGCAGAAGGAGGCCATGGCTAGTGTCTGTTGGGAGCCAGCAACGGGCTAACCTGTTCCTATGCTGGTATATGTTCTTTAATCCAATGGTCTTAATTAGATATTTTTTAGTACATCAAAAGGGCACTTTTAAAAGGTAATTTTTGGGGGCACCTGGGTGGCTCAGTTGGTTAAGCATCCGACGTCGGCTCAGGTCATGACCTCACAGTTGGTGAGTTTGAGCCCCGCATCAGGCTCTGAGCTGTCAGAGCCTGGATCCTCCTTCAGATTCTCTCTCTCTCTCTCCCTCCCTCCCTCCCTCCCTCCTCTCTCTCTCTCTGCCCCTCCCCCACCTGCTCTCTTGCTCTCACTCTAAGATAAATTAAAATTAAAAAAATTAAATAACATAAAAGGTAAGATTTTTAAAACAGCTTTAAGGTAGAAAAAGTAAATCCAGCAGGCATTGGTATGATAAGTATACATCATTTTGATGGGTTAAAATTCCCAGCAACTACAAAAATCTTCAGTTAAATAACTGGCCTAATAGGTAAATTCTGGTCATTACAGGCAAAATCTCTACTGAATTCATGGCCAAGGTGAGTTATTAGAGGGATAAGACTAATTCATAGTTGAAATTGGGCTTACAGAGTCTTTCAAACCATGAAGAGTCTTCCTAAATTATCTCAGGTGAAAATTGCTGGTGAAATATTCTTAGGAGAGCCCTAATTTAACACAACATATGCTCTGAAGAGGCAGACAGTCCTTCTATCACCAAACTATAACCAACCTAAATGAAGATAACACACTACTTCAAAGAAATCTCAGTGTCATTTAATTTCCAGTCTGCGGGATGTACTGCCTTTTGATTGCTTGCAAGCAATGCTTCTTTTTGGATTAAAATTTTTCCTTCTTTTTAACTGAAGTATAGTTAACATACGGTGTTCTATCAGTTTCATGTGTACAATATAGTGATTCAACAATTCTGTACATTACTCAGTACTCATGATGGTTAAGTATACTCTTAATCCCCTTCACCTGTTTCACCCATTCTCCCAACCCCCTTCCATCTTGTAGCCACCTGTTTGTTCTCTATAGTTAAGAGTTCAGATTTTTTGTCTCCTTTTTCTTTGTTCATTGTTTTGTTTCTTAAATTCCACATATGAGTGAAATCATATGGGGTTTGTCTTTCGCTGACTGACTTATTTCACTTAACATTATACTCTCTATCTAGATCCATCCATATTGTTGCAAATGGCAAGATTTCACTTTTTTTATGGCTGAGTAACATTCCATTGTGTATATATGCCACATCTTCTTTATCCAATTATCTCTCAATGTAGACTTAGGTTGCTTCCATAATTTGGCTATTGTAAATAATGCTGCAATAAACATAAGGGTGCGTATATGTTTTCAAACTAGTGTTTTCATTTTCTTTGGATAAATATCCAGTAGTGGAATTACTGGATCATATGGTAATTCTATTTTTAATTTCTGGGGGTACCTCCATACTATATTCCACAGTGGCTGCCCCAGTTTGCATTCCCACCAGCAGTGCACAAGGGTACCTGCAGCCCCACCTACCAATGGAAGCCTCTCAAAGAAAGCACCCTGCAGGTCTACATGTCTACAGCCCCGGCAGACGGGCTGAGGGCAGGCATCTGGTGAAGGCAGTATTTCCTAGATGAACTATAGTCTCTGCACAACTATGGCCACCCGAAAGATCAGTTTAACGTTAGTATTAGAACTATTATTAGTATCAGTGTAAGTGTTGCTGTCTATTTCCTATTACGAATCACTTACCAGCCTTTTCTTGGCCTGACTTTCAATAGTTCCTCCCCCATTTCTTTCTCCTCATTTCTTCAGAACTCCTCAAATTAGATTTCTGTGTAAGTTTCGTTTCCTTCCACACTCTCTCAATCTTCCTACAGTCAGGTTTTCAATCCTGTCTCATCAAAGCCACCAGTGACCTCCATATAAGCAACTCCAATATTACCTGCCCTGTTACTTGACATAGTATTTGATACAGCCTCTCAATTTCTTTTTCTTTGAAACTCTCTTTCCATGAACTCTTTATAGTTCCACTGAGGTATAATTCACCTACCATTCAACTCAGCCATCTAAAATGTACAGTCCAAATGTTTCTGGCATGTTCACAAGGTTTTCCGATCAATCATATTCAATTTTCATCTGTCTCCCCCAAGACAAACCATACCGCCTAGGAGTCATCCCTCAATTCCCTCCAGAGCCCCCAGCCGTAGGCAGCCACTAAGATACTTGCTTATCTGCGTATTTCAAATACATAGAATCACATGATACATGGTCTTTTGTGACTGGCTTCTTCAAGCAGCATGTTTTCAAGGTCCGTCTGTGTTGTAGCTTTCATCAGAAATTCATTCCTTTTTAATGTTGAATAATATTCCATTGTATGGATATGAATATTTGGCTTATTTATTCATCATGTGATGGGCATCTGAACTGATGGACATCTCAGTTGTTCCCACTTTTTGGCTATTACAAATAATGCTATAATGAACATTAACAAACAAGTTTTTCTGTGTGTGTATGTTTTCATTTTTCTTGAGTATATAACTAGGAGTGGAATTGCTGGGTCATACAGTAACTCTGTGTTTAACTTTCTGAGGAACTACCAAACTGTTTTTCCTAAGCATCTATGCCATTTTAGTTTGCCACTAACAATGTATTAGAGTTCCAATTTCTCCAGAGCCTCAGCAATGCTTGCTATTATCTATCTTTTTGATTAGAGCCACCCAACCGAGTGTGAAGTGGTATTTCATTATGGTTTTAAATTACATTTCGCTGATAGCTTATGATGCTATCTTTTCATGTGCTTATTGACCATTTGTGTATCTTCTTTGGAAAACTTTCTATTTGGATTCATTGCCTATTTTTCTTTAATTAAACACTCTGTATTATAGAGCGGTAAGACTCCCTCATTTTTTTTTTTTTTTTATTATCTGGGTT